>NC_091984.1:232014137-232314137 GCF_044704955.1 Pristiophorus japonicus
AGAGTGGCAATCTGTTCTCCGAATCTTTGTGGGTCATGACTACCGTGGTGCTGCCTAGCATTGGAATGATCTCCTTTGTGTAAGTCCGTAGCTGTGCGTCAATCAGCGATAATTTTGGCCTCCTGGCCTGGACGCCCACAACTTTTCGAACTGTTTGATACCCATCAGGGACTTGCTGGCCCCAGTGTCAAGCTCCATTAATACTGGGATGCCATTGAGGAGCACTTTCATCATTATCGGTGGCGTCGTGATGTATGAACTGTATACATTCTCCACATGAACTCGCTGAACTTCAGCTTCCAGCGATTTCCCCCAGCGTTCATTTCTGCAATTTCTGCAGGTATTTTGCTCATCTCTGCAAACTCCGGCTGAGTGTGTGCCTCCGCGCCTCCAACATGAGCTGCTGTTTGAAACAAAAGGTCCCTCGCCAGTCGATCATCCCTGACTGCCCCTGTTATTGTCCGTGGGTGCGCAATTAACAGGTGTTGATGGCCCCATTACTGGCCGCATTGTCCCTTGCAATGGCGTGAATCGCTGTTCAGCTTGCCATTGTCTCTGTCGAACTCCCCCTCTGGGTTCAACTACATGTTGAGGAATGCCCGATTGCCCTTGTCTGCCTGGAGAACTGTGTGCTGCTTTAACAATGTTGAATCTCTGTCCCAACCATTCCTTAACACAGTACCTCTCGTCTGTTCTGCTCATGGCCATGCTCGCGTGGTTTAAATCCCAGTTTCTCGTCACCATTTGATACGTCCGTACTATACAGTATAAATGCACACGAGGCCCATGCTTGAGAGAAGGTCAGTCTGTGACCTGTCCTTTATTCCATAGCACTCAAGTGATGGAAGTGGGTGGAACTTCCCCTTTTATATCTGAAGGTCTAGGTTAGGAGTGTCTCCCACAAGTTCACCACCTAGTGGTCATTGTTCTCACAGTGTACAACTTAGATCAGATTATACATGGGTTACAATGCTGGTTGAATACATGACAAGATCAGAGACGAGGACTGTGGATGACTGTGGAAGTAATGGGAAATGCTTTTTCAGATATGTAAAGAGTCAGAGAACTGTCAAAGACTGTATTTGGCCATTGAAGGATGTTCAAGGCCAGGTGACAAAGGACAAAGAACATAAGAACATAAGAAATAGGAGCAGGAATAGGCCATTTGGCCCATCGAGCCTGCTCTGCCATTCAATGAGATCATGACTCATGGGTATTGCGGTAATATTATGTTGTGTATCTGTAAAGCATGCATTTCCATGTTCCGCCACCAGGGTGGTCATCCCCTGAAGTCCCAAGGGATCCCAGCATCCCTTGGGAGCACTGTATATAAGCCGGCCCCTAAGGCCTGTTCCTCACTCTGAAGTGTCTTATCAAAGACTGAGGTCACTGTTACTTTAACCTCCCTGTGTGCTGTCTCATCTGTGTTAGGAACACAATATATTAAATGAGTTCTTTGCATCGGTCTTCACTCTTGAAGGCGATGCTTGACTGTTAGAATGTAATCATTTTAATAATAAAACTCGAAATATTTGTTGTGTATCTGTAAAGCATGCACTCCCATGTTCCACCACCAGGGAGCTCATCCCCTGAAGTCCCAAGGGATCCCAACATCCCTTGGGAGCACTGTATATAAGCCGGCCCCTAAGGCTTGTTCCTCACTCTGGAGTGTCTTATAAAAGACTGAGGTCACTGTTACTTTAACCTCCCTGTGTGCAGTCTCATCTGTGTTAGGAACACAATAATATTAACACAGATGAATATATTGGTTTCGATAGAATTAAGAAGCTGAAAATAGAGAGAGCAGCCAGGCCGGATGATATCCACCCGAGGGTCCTCGGCGAGGTGAGACATGTGCTGTACGAGCCACTAGCCGATATGTTTAACATCTCGCTGCACTTTGGGACGGTTCCCGTAGATTCGAAGGAGGCTAATAATCCCCATCTTTACCAAAAATGGCAAGACGGACCCGGGTAATGATAGACTCTTCAGTTGGACATCAGTCATAGGAAAGATGCTTGAGGGAATCATTAGGGATGCAATATATGATTGATTGGAAAGAGAGGGACATATTTGGGACACCCAACGTGGCTTCATAAAAATGTCATGTCGTGCAAATATTTTTGGAAGAAGTCACCAAGCTGGTGGATGAGGAAAGCCCAGTAGACATTGATCCTTCGGCGTTCAGGAAGCATTTGATAAGGTACTGCACAAGAGGCTTCTCGACAAGATCGAAGCCATTGGTATTAGTGGTAATATAGTGAGCTGGATTGGGAACTGGCTGGAAGGATGTGGGCGGAAAGTAGTTATAGATGGGTTTGGATCTGTTTGGAGACCAGTCACCAGTGGTGTCCCGCGGGGATTGGTGTTGGGACTGTTGCTTTTTATTATTTTTATTAATGATCCAGATGTAGGTGTTGGGGGCACGATCTTCAAAGTTGCTGATGATGCTAAGATCTGTGCGAGTGTTACAATTGTCTTGCTACAATTGTACGGGGCCTTGGTGAGACCACACCTGGAGTACTGTGCGCAGTTTTGGTCTCCTTATTTAAGGAAGGACATACTTGCCTTGGAGGCGGTACAACGGAGGTTCACTACATTGATTCCTGGGCTGAGAGGGTTATTTTATGATGAGAGATTGTGTAGAATGGGCCGATACGCTCTGGAGTTTAGAACAATGAGAGGTGATCTCATGGAAACATACAAGATTCTGAAGGGGATTGACAGGGTAGATGCTGAGAGGTTGTTTCCCTTCGTTGGAGAGTCTAGAACCAGGGGTCACAGTCTCAGGATAAGGGGTCGGCCATTTAAGACAGAGATGAGGAGGAATTTCTTCACTCGGAGGGTGGTGAATCTTTCGAATTCTCTGCCCCAGAGGGCTGTGGATGCTCAGTCGTTGAGTATATTCAAGGTTGAGATCGATAGATTTTTGGAGTCTCGGGGAATGAAGAGATGTGGCGATTGGGTGGGAAAGTGGAGTTGAGGTCGATGATCAGCCATGGTCTTATTGAATGACGGATGTTGCAACATCCCCACTGACACCTGGGAATCCCTGGCCAAAGACCGCCCTAAGTGGAGGAAGAGCATCCGGGAGAGCGCTGAGCACCTTGAGTCTCGTCACCAAGAGCATGTAGAAAGGCAGTGGAAGGAGCGTGCGTCAAACCAGTCTCCCCACCCACCCTTTCCTTCAACCACTGTCTGTCCCACCTGTGACAGAGACTGTAATTCCGGTATTGAGCTGTACAGTCACCTGAGAACTCACTTTTAGAGTGGAATCAAGTCTTCCTGGATTTCAAGGGACTGCCTGTGATGATGAATGGCGGAGCAGGCTTGAGGGGCCGTATGGGCCTACTCCTGCACCTATTTCTTATGTTAAGTTCTTATATTAGGACTGTATATGACGCTCAACGGCTTCAGGCAGATCTTGATGTGTTAAAAGATTGGACTCATGACTGGAAAATGAAGCTTAATTTGGGAAAGTGCAGAGTTATGCCCGTGGGCAGGGTGAATGAAGGGATAGTGAGCTACATATCCAAGTTTGCTGATGACACAAAGATAGGCGGCATTGTAAGCAGTATAGATGGAAGCATAAAATTACAAAGAAGTATTAATAGATTGAGCAAATTCATTTCAATACAGGCAAGTGTGAGGTCATCCACTTTGGACCTAAAAAGGATAGTACAGATTACTTTCTAAATGTTGTAAAGCTAGAAGAAGTGAAGGTCCAGAGAGACGTAGGGGTCCATGTATATGGATCATTAACATGCCACAGACAGGAAAAAAAATAATCAAAGAGGCTAATGGAATGCTGGCCTTTATATCTACAGAACTAGAGTACAAGGGGGTAGAAATTATGCTGCGGCTGTACAAAGCCCTGGTTAGACCATACCTGGAGCACTGTGAGCAGTTCTATGCACCACACCTTAGGAAGGATATATTGGCCTTGGAGGGAGTGTACGTAGATTTACAAGGGTTAAATTACGAGTAGACATTACACAATCTAGGGTTGTGTAAAATGTTTCCATTAAGCTGTGTGGGCATGCAGCTGTCTGGAAATCCTGCCAATCACTGGCCTTACAATGGGACATTTCCCGCAAGCGTGATATTTAAAATGGGCCACACATTCCGTTAAAGGGACTGCGGATCCCCCCCCCCAAAAAGATCAGGGGGAGCGTTCGTTGTATTCCCTGGAATTTGGAAGGTGATTTGATTGAAGTTTTCAAGATGTTAAGAGGAACAGATAGGGTAGACAGAGATAAACTATTTCTGCTGGTTGGTGATTCTAGGGGTTGATTTTGATCAATGCCTCCTCCCACCCAAGTGCCGCCTACGGTGCCGCCAATGGCCGCCGAGGTACCGGATGGTACTTTCAGCGGGGTTTTCATGGCCAAGGTCCCTCGAAGGTCGGCGGGCGGCAAATGGACGACGTACGCCGCCAATCTGGATGGCAGCGGGCGGGAGCTCTCATGCTCGTCGGCAGAGACGCTTGCCGCCCAAGTTCCGCCGAGGATGGAGTCAGACCCACTGAGAGCTGAAAAAAAAAATCAACACTAAAAAAATTTAAAAAACTATCGGAAGACCTTCAGGGGACCCCATGCTGGTAAATCACTGTTGAAAAAAAAAATGTTCACCTACCTTTTTTTCAGGATCTTCACACCCATCGTCGGGGACAGACCGGCCTCCAGCCAGCGTCCCGCCCCCGTTCTGCCGCCGACTCCCGCCCGCAGGAAGCTGGGAGCTCGGCGGGCGGGAGCTCAGTTGCGCCACTCGGCCGTCCGCTGATGTCAGCGGGCGGTTCCCGGCGGCTCTGCCCTCCCGCCCGATCCAGCCCACCCCGAAAGTGGCACCGGGCGGATCGTCAGGAGGAATATTGGCGGCAGCGGGCAACAGTCGGCGGCAGTGGCGGTGAGGTGATGAATTTCGGCTCCTAGGACTAGGGGACATAGTCTAAAAATTAGAGCCAGGCCTTTCATGAGTGAAGTTAGGAAACAAGGATACTAGGTCAATTGTTAATTTTAAATCTGAGATTGATAGCTCTCTGTTAACCAAAGCTATTAAGGGATATCCCTCAATCAACAGCACTAAAAAACAGATTATCTGATCATTATCACATTGCGGTTTGTGGGAGCTTGCTGTGCCGCAAATTGGCTGCTGCGCTTCCTACATTACAACAGTGACTACACTCCAAAAGTACTTCATTGGCTGTAAAGCGCTTTGAGAAGGCCGGTGGACGTGAAAGGAGCTTTCTTTCTGTGAGTCAATTGTGAGGTGTCCACCCAGCTGTATTTGCAGAGATAGTGATGATATCACACTATTGGCTGTGGCGCACGGTTTATGAATTGCAGTATTAACACTGAAGGGCACTGCTCTTCTCAGTCACTTCCCAATTTACTGTAGTCTCCATAAACACAGTTCTGGGGTGGGGGCAGGAGAACTTTCCAGGGAGACTATTCAGGAAACAGATACCACCCCACAGAAATGGGGTATTACTAGTAGGGCAGTTCCACTGGGATTGAGGCCACGTAGGGCATTAAGTTTGTCGTTGTTAGAGTAAGATGGCGGTGGCAGGCCGCGGGGCCAGGGAACGGGGAGCCGAACACGCCACACCGTGGGCTCAGGGCCGCCTTCATGGCCAGGACCACTGGCCACATGTATGGAGTTTACTCAGTGCTGATCAGAAGCGAGCACGAGCTGCTGCAGGAGGGCGACGGCTGTGAAGGGGGCAACTGGATTGGACCCAGGTCACCATAACCCAGGTCGGTGATTGGAGCGGTGGGCCAGTACAGAAGGAGCGGTGAGGTCGGGGCGCAGGAGCGGCGAGAGATCGTCGAGCGATGTGATCGGGGCCCAGGAGAGGCGTGAGTTCAGGGGCCCACAAGAGGCAAGGGCCCAGGGGCCCACAAGAGGCAAGGGCCCAGGGGCAGCACGGGCCAGCCCACACTGCGATATGTGTGCGCACTAGGTCCGTGCAGCAGAGCTGGTCTCCAGTCGTCTTGGTTAACCCTTGCCACTGGACCAAGACCTAGCCCTTGTGGTGGCTGGTGTGCAACGGTCACCCCACGTTAAAAAAATCCACGCACAGGAGTCTCCCACCCTTCAGGATGTAGTTCGGGATTCGGAATATTAGGTCCTTCATTGAAACACCTGTGAACTCATCCCTTTTTGGCATGGAAGCAAGTCATCCTCGATACGAGGGACCACCTATGACATTGTTAGTGTTGAGCTTAGGAGCAACGACAACTTGCATTTATATAGCGCCTTTAATATAGTAAAACATCCCAAGGCACTTCACAGGAGCTTCACAGTTAGCAAACAAAATTTGACACCATAATGAGATATTAGGTCAGCTGACCAAAAGCTTGGTTAAAGAGGTATGTTTTAACAAGCATCTTAAAGGAGCAAAGTGCAGTGTCTGTAAGCACTCTAGTAATGGCTCCACGAGATGAAGTATTGCACTTGAACTGTTGTGACCTTAGTCCATTTATTGCAGCTCCTGAATGAGGTTACAGTAAGGTGGGCTCCCTTTTATACTTGGTTACCTGCGGTGTGCAGGTGGCCTCTAGGTCTCCACCAGTTGCACCCTCTGGTGGTACAGGCATAGTGTATACAGTGTAAAGATATATTCATTGGTCTTATGCAACTGTACATTGAGTGTACAGGGTATATACATACGCAACAAAAAGAGAGGCGGAGAAGTTTAGGCACAGCCAACGTGTGGAGCAATTAAACTACATCAGTAGGGACTAAAGTTTCCTTCTAATATATTACTTTTAATAACTTTTAGACAGAGTCAGCTAATTGAGATGAAGAAACCGAGGGGGGGGGGGGGGGAATTCAGGAGCACTCCAGAAGGAAGGGCACTAAATCAAGCACTCCACTTCTTTCCTGGAGCGCAGGAGGCAGCGGGCAAAGCGGGGCGATAGGTGTGCAGCACTGCCACGTTGGAAGGCTCCTTCCCTCCCTTAGAGGGAAGAGCCATCGATGAAGGCTCTGCAAGGCAAAAACTTACCTGGTCCCTGACGGCAGCCGCGATCCAACCCGATGCACTGCAGCAGAGTGCTGGGTCGATCGATCGGGAGCGAAGATGATTGAAAAAAAATGGGCAAGAGAACATTGCAGAATTTTTTTTCACATTCCTCGGCCACCTAGTCTTTAAGCATCGCCTCTCGCCCCCCCCCCCACCCCCGAAGCGCCCGACCTCCCCATCAACGCCTCCTGCATCTGCCGGTGTTTCCGCCCGTCGATGCTGCAGGGGGCGGGACCGAAGTTCGGGTCCGGGCCACTACCAGAGGAGATGCGCACGCTGATGATGTTACGATCTCCGGGGCGAAGGAGATCGGAGGGCAACGTGTTACCGCCGGCGCAAACCTCCTGCCGAATTTGACGGGAGTCGATCTTCTCGCCGCGACCGGTCGGTACCTGGTTAGCGCCCCCGGAGGCGATAACGGGAGGTGCTAAGGAGGCCAATTTCTAGGCCTCAGTTTATAGCAGGGTCTTCAGCAGTTGCATGATCTGATAAATCCTTAGCGACACAGGTTTGGCACTGATTATCAACAGAAAACAGACTGTGATTGGCACAACCGGGCTACAGAAAAGAAAGTCGAGCAGATAATTAGATCCTTTAGAAAACAACAGCCTGCATTCACTATACATGCCTTGCATGAGGTAATGCACCTCAGAGGACAGGACAGTAAGGGGGAAAAGGTTGGTGGGTTCCAAACATCAGGGGAAAGGAAGCGAGATGGAGAGACTGGAATGGGGAACTGGTGGTTGAGTCCAAGAGGAGTGTTTTGAAAAGGTTCTTATGAGCAGGGAGGGAAGTAGAAACATAAGAACATAAGAAATAGGAGCAGGAGTCGGCCATTTAGCCCCTCGAGCCTGCTCCGCCATTCAATAAGATCATGGCTGATCTGATCATGGACTTAGCTCCTCTTCCCTGCCCGCTCCCCATAACCCTTTATTCCCTTATCGTTCAAAAATCTGTCTATCTCCACCTTAAATATATTCAGTGACCCAACCTCCACAGCTCTCTGGGGCAGAGAATTCCATAGATTTACAACCCTCAGAGAAGAAATTTCTCATCTCAGTTTTAAATGGGTGGCCCCTTATTCTAAGACTATGTCCCCTAGTTTTAGTTTCCCCTATCAGTGGAAGTATCCTCTCTGCATCCACCCTGTCGAGCCCCCTCATTATCTTACAAGTTTCGATAAGATCGCCTCTCATTCTTCTGAACTCCAATGTGTATAGGCCCAACCTACTCAACCTATCTTCATAAGTCAACCCCCTCAACCCCGGAATCAACCTAGTGAATCTTCTCTGAACAGTCTCCAATACCAGTATATCCTTCCTTAAATACGATGCGGAGAGGATATTTCCACGCCTAGGGGAAACTAAAACTAGGGGACATAGTCTTAGAAAAGGTAGAATGATCTGGGTAGAGAGATTCTTGCAAGTATCACAAAAATTATGGGAACAAGACAACATTACTTGCCCGATATCGCAGTCTGGCTGCACCAGGGTATGAAGGAGCAGGACCATTAACGGGCTGATATCTTGATGAACGCCACAAGTGGTTGTCCCAATAATGTGGCTGGCAGAAGAGAAAGTAACAAGCAAGATCAAAGGTGATTGGTCAGAAGCAAAATGTTGTATCGCTGCGTCTCCTACAGCTTAGGAGTTCAGAGAATACTGTTGGTGATTTTACCCATGAAAACATTTAACATACTTGTATCAAGTTCCACTCTGCACTATCTTCTCGAAGGCATTAACCTATTTAATGCGAATGGCTTACACTCTCCGTTATATTTGCAGAGATGAATTTATGAGTGCGTTGGGTTTTTTCAATAGTATCGCCTGGCATCCTTTCAATCCCAGCGTGAGGCTTGGCTTGGAGGTAGTGCTCACACCTCTGAGTCAGAAGGGTTGTGGGTTCAAGGCCCACACCAGAGACATGTCATCATTTAGACCTGTACTTTGGTGCAATACTGAGGAAGTGCCGCACTGTCGGGATGTGCTGTGTTTTCTAATAGGTAGTAAACAGAAGCCTTGTTTGTCTGCTTGGGTGGCTGTACAAGATCCCATGGCACGGTTGGAAGAGGATCAGGGGAGTTCCCCTGGTGTCCTGGCCAACATTCCTCCCTAAACCAAAACCAGATGTCTTGGGGGTCATTCGTTCATTGTAGGACCAGCTGTGTGCAAGTAGACTGCAAAAGTATTCAAAAGTGTTATTTGCTGGTTGGACAGCATTTTAGGATGTAGGGAGGCTCTATTGTAAGTGTTGTGTTTTCCTTCGTTCTATGGTGTCCTAGAATCATAGAATCAAAAAGAATTATGACACAGAAGGAGGCCATTCGGCCCATCGTGTCTGCGCCGGTCGAAAAAGAGCTACCCAGCCTAATCCCACCTTCCAGCACTAGGTCCGTAGCTCTGTAGGTTACGGCTCTTTAAGTGCACATCCAAGTACCTTTTAAATGTGGTGAGGGTTTCCGCCTCTACCACCCTTTCAGGCAGTGAGTTCCAGACCCCCACTGTCCTCTGGGTAATGTATTTGCTTCATGGGTTCTTTGCTTAAGAATTCATAGCAACACATTGCTATTAAGAACTAGTTGGCTTATTAGCGAAAGGTTTAACAATCACACTACACATTACCAGTTCATCCACCAGGCTCACAACCACCTGCCTCATCGTGGATCCCCCGAACCCAACTGGCTGGGGTTTTATTGAGTCTTGTGAATGTCACGTGACTGGCTAAGCCACTCACAACTCAACAGCACTACAAACCTGTGAGCATACTCACAGGTGCATACATTACACTCTGGGTGAAGAACTGTTTTCTAAAACCCCCCTCTAATCCTTCCACCAACTACTTTAAATCTATGCCCTCTGGATATTGGCCCCTCTGCTAAGGGAAATAGGCCCTTCCTATCCACTCTATCTAGGCCCCTCACAATTTTATACACCTCAATTAAATCTCCCCTCAGCCTCCTCAGTTCCAGGGAAAACAACCCCAGCTTAGCCAATCTTTCCTCATAGCTAAGGTTTTCCAGTCCTGGTAACATCCTTGTAAATCTCCTCTGCACCCATTCTAGTGCAATGTCCTGCGCCATGTCTCCTATCTAGTGACACTCAGCCCACCGCCCAAAAGTCTTTGTAGAGTCACTTGGTAAGCTGCAATTGCCACCCAAGTAGTCGGGAAGTATTGGGCGGAGAGAGCAGGGGGGTGTCAATCACTACTGATCACAATAGACACAACATAAGTGCCATAAAAAGTTGAGAGATACAGATGTTGTCAATTAAATAGATGGTAAATACAGAAGTTGACAACACAAACTAAACATTAAGCCTCAAGCAAGACAAGACAGGAAATACGTTTCTTCCCCACAAAGTAGTGGATACATGAAACAACACCCAGCAAAAGCAGGGGATGTTGTGTCAATATGTTCCGTCAAGTAGGAACTGGAGAAATGTCTTGCTGGGAATGGATTTGGAAGTGACATAAGTGTGTACAGCAATGAGATGGACAAATATTTCAAAGGAAGAAAGCAAGACTTGGATTTCTATTGCATCTTTCACGACCCCTTGTAGGGGGGAAATTTGATAAACGCATCAGGGAGAAATGTATAGAAGGATGCTTTGATAGTGTGAGATGAAGAACATAAGAATTAGGAACAGGAGTAGGCCATTTGGCCCCTCGAGCCTGCTCCGTCATTCAATGAGATCATGGTTGATCATCGAACTCAACTCCACTTTCCCGCTCCAGGGTTTTGAGCACATAAATCTAGGCAGACACTCCCCGTGCAGTGCTGAGGGAGTGCTGCACTGTTGGAGGTGTCGTCTTTCGGATGAGACGTTTAACCCAGGCCCCATTTGCTCTTTCTGGTGGACGTAAAAGATCCTATTTCGAAGTTCTCCCCGGTGTCCTGGCCATTATTTATCCCTCAATCAATACAACAAAAACAGATGATCTGCCCATTATCACATTGCTGTGTGTGGGAGCTTGCTGTGTGCAAATTGGCTGCTGCGTTTCCCATATCACAACAGTGACTACACTCCAAAAGTACTTCATTGGCTGTAAAGCGCTTTGAGACGTCCAGTGGTCATGAAAGGTGCTATATAAATCCAAGTCTTTCTTTCCTCCCCTGATGCATCCTAGTTGCTCACTCCTTTACGCTCTCAAGGCCAATGATATTCTTTTTCAACCTCAATTTCTACAACAACTCGCATTTATATATTGCCTGTAATGTAGTAAAACATCCCAAGCCGCTTCACAGTGGCGTTAACAGACATGATTTAACACCGCGCCACATAGGGGGATATTAGAACATAAGAACATAAGAATTAGGAGCGGGAGTAGGAGCCAGGAGTCGGCCATTCGGCCCCTCGAGCCTGCTCCACCATTCAATAATATCATGACTGATCTTCGACCTCAACTCCACTTTCCTGCACTATCCCCATATCCCTTGAGTCCCTTAATAATCAAACATCTATTGATCTCTGTCTTGAATATACTCAACGACTGAGCCTCCACAGCCCTCTGGGATAGGGAATTCCAAAGATTCACCACCCTCTCAGTGAAGAAGTTTCTCCTCATCTTGGTCCTAAATGGCCGAACCCTTATTCTGAGACTGTGACCTCTGGTTCTAGACTCTCCAGCCCGGGGGAAACATCCTCCCTGCATCTACCCTGTCAAGCCCTGTAAGAACTTTGTAAGTTTCAATGAGATCACCTCTCATTCTGCTAAACTCTAGAGAATACTCAATCTCTCCTCATAGGACAATCCCCCCATCCCAGGAATCAGACTGGTGATGTGTCCGAGGAGGATCGTGTGGAGCAAAAACACCGGCATTGATCTGTTGGGCTGAATGGCCTGTTTCTTTGCAATGTCTTACCTCAGGACAATCCTGATCGTTCAAAGCCAATTAACTTTGGAAGTGTAGTCGCTGTTGTAATATAGAGAAATGCGGTGGCCAATTTTTGCACAGCAAGCTTCTACAAACAGCAATGAGATAAATGACCAGTGATGCTGATTGAGGGATAAACATTGGCCAGGACACCGGGAATAACTCCCCTGCTCTTCTTTGAAATAGAGCCACGGGGGCTTTCACATACACCTGGGAGGGCAGACGGGGACCCGGTTGAATGCCACATCCACAAAGACTGTTGTGTATGCAATAACTGGTTTAGACTTAGTACTGTTTAACTCCAAGAGGTATGACCTTGGCTCTGCTTTATTAAAGCCCAAAGTGACTAATATACAAAATGCCTGGCCTTTTATACTTGGGCTGCACACACAATGACCTCCAATAGTGATGCCATTTAGTGGCTAGTGATCCCAAAAGTACATACATGACAAAGGTCGCACCACCGACAGTGCAGCACTCCCTCAGTACTGCGCTGGAGCATCAGCCTGGATTATGGGCTCACCAGAGAGAGGAGATTTTCACCTCTTCTCTGAGGGGTTGGGCGGTTTTAACGTCAGCTACAGGGGCGAAAGGGATAGTGTCGTGACCACTATACCACACAGACACGCCTGGTGACCCACACCTCATCACCAGCTACAATCTGCCGGATCCCAGTGTCGCCATCCGCGCAATTGCGTTACAATTTCCAAGCGTTTCTCACTGGAATACAAAAATGGAGCTTCCCGATCACTGGCTCCCGCGGATAATCCTTCTTCTCCGGCACCGACAGGGCAACAGCAAGGGGCCAGATTTGCCGGTCCTGTCCACCTCAGTTTTGGCCCCAGAGGGACGGCAATGGCGGCGGTGAACTTATCTGGGCGGGCGGCCCGCCGGGGTTTTCGGGACCAGTCTCGGCGGGACCGTCCGAAAGAGGCGAGCCGGTGTACAGCCCCCCTGGTTGCGACACCGGCTCGATTTTTGGCTCCCGCCCGATCCATAGCGCTGCTTGGCGCCCCCTGGTGGGCACGCCTGTGAAAGCGGGCGGCCCGAGCTGTAGCGGCTGCAGTGAGGGAAGTAAAGCCGACCTCAGGTAAGTGTGATTGTTTTTTGGTTTTTTTGCGATTTATGTTGTGGTGGTGTGGGCTATGTATTGGGAATGTTTTTGGTGGGCTTATCTCAGGGTTTTTTTTTTCTCCCCCTGCCTCTCTTAGCGCGCTCCGAGGCCAGCTGTTTAGCTCGGGATTTTCGCTTGCACCAGCCGGCCTAGTGCCCTGAGAGAGGTGTGCAACGCCTCCCTTATCGCTCCGCCCCACGCTCAGGGCCCAGCTGCCCAATTTTGCTGAATGAGGCGCAAACTTTTTCCAGGCGGTATCAGGACCACCCCGTCGCCATTAACGCCCCGAAATCCTGAAAGCCGAAAAGCCAGCCCTCAAGTCTCCAAACAATCACCTGGAAGGAAAATGGGAGGAGCTGGGACAAAGGAGCTATGTGAAGCTTGGGGAGCGACGTCGCAGAAATAACATTCACAAATAGCATGTCAGTCAATGCGGCTGGAGACAATGAAGTCTCTTTATCCGGCTGAATTCGGCGATGACATCATTACATAGCCAGAGTGGAAATACTTGTATGTTTTGAGCTGTTCTGTTCCGGTACTTCCATGGCCACACTAAGAGTGGCTACCGTATTTCTCCAAATAGAGGCTGCTCACTTGAAAGAAAAAAAACAAGTCACAGCGGGCGGCGGGCTGAGCAGAATGCGCGGCACGGGCGAGTGTGATGGGCGGAAGCGGTGACACGACAGGCGAACGGGGCGGCTCGGGGAACATTCGGAACTTGCCGCCCGGGCGCGAAGCTGGCTTTGCAAACCGGCCACCCGTTATCGAGGGACGGCCGATTCGTATTTCAAATCAGAGAATCGTACAACGGCTACAGCGCAGGAGGAGGCCATTCGGCCCATCGAGCCCGTGCCCCACAGTGCTGCCAGGGAGGGAGTTCCAGGGTTTGGACCCAGCGACGATGAAGGGACGGCCGATATATTTCCAAGTCGGGAGGTGTGTGACTCGGAGGGGAACTTGCAGGTGACGATGTTCCCATGTGCCTGCTGCCTTTGTCCTTCATGGTGGCAGAGCTCGCATTTGGATTGTCACGAAGAAAGTGGTGCAACCAGGGAAAGTGACAAGTTTTATGAAAATAATTATGGAAATGATAGCACAGACCTTTCCCTTTTGTTCTATCCTCGCCTCTCCCCTCCCCCTTTCCCCTTGTGCTGTACTTGATTAAAAACTGTTCCACTCTAACATCTTCCAGTTCTGATGAACGTTTCCTCTTTCTTTCTCTCATTCATTTTTTTCTTTTCTATTTTTTAGACAGCATTTTTTCTGTTTTATTTTTTAGTACCTTATTGCTCTCTCTCTCTTTCTCTATTTCTCTCTTTCTTTCTTTCCTACTTTCTCTCTTTCTCTCTTTTTTTCCTTTTTCTGTCTTTCTTTCTTTCTCTCTTTCTTTCTTTTCTTCTTTCTTTCATAAGGACATAAGAAATAGGAGCCGGAGTAGGCCATTTGGCCCCTCGAGCCTGCTCCGCCATTCAATAAGATCATGGCTGATCTGATCATGGACTCAGCTCCATTTCCCTGCCCGCTCCCCATAACCCTTTACCCCCTTATCGCTCAAAAATCTGTCTATCCCCGCCTTAAATATATTCAATGACCCAGCCCCTACAGCTCTCTGGGGCAGAGAATTCCCTAGATTTACAACCCTCAGAGAGAAGAAATTCTCATCATCTCAGTTTTAAATGATTTTCTTATTCTGAGACTATGTCCCCTAGTTTTAGTTTCCTCTATGAGTGAAAATATCCTCTCCGCATTCACCTTGTCGAGCGCCCTCATTATTTTATATATTTCAATAAGATTACCTCTCATTCTTGTGAACTCCAATGAGTATAGATACAACCTACTCAACCTATCTTCATAAGTCAACCCCAACTTCTCCGGAATCAACCTCAGGAACCTTCTCTGAACCGCCTCCAATGCAAGTATATCCTTCCTTAAACACGGAGACCAAAACTGCACGCAGTACTCCAGGTGTGGCCTCACCAATACCCTGTACAGTTGTAGCAGCACTTTCCTGATTTTATACTCTAGCCCCCTTGCAATAAAGGCCAACATTCCATTTGCCTTCCTGATCACTTGCTGTACCTGCATACTAACTTTTTGTGTTTCATGCACAAGGACCCCCAGGTCTCTCTGTACTGCAGCACTTTGCAATTTTTCTCCATTTAAATTATAATTTGCTTTTCTATTATTTCTGCCAAAGTGGATAACCTCACATTCACATTATACTCCACCTGCCAAATTTTTGCCCACTCACTTAGCCTGTCTATATCCCTTTGCAGATTTCTTGTGACCTCCTCGCAACTTGCTTTCCCACCCATCTTTGTATCATCAGCAAACTTGGCTACATTACACTCAGCCCCTTTAGCCAAGTCATTAATATAGGTTGTAATAGTTGAGGCCCCAGCACTGATCCCTAGTTCTTTCTCTCTTTCTTTCTTTCCTTCTTTCTTTCTCTTTCTTTCTTTTCTTTTTTCTCTCTTTCTATCGCTCTTTCTCTCTTTCCCTCATTCTTTCTTTCTCTCTTTCTTTCTCTCTTTCTTTTGTTTCCTTTTTTTTCACCAGCATTTTTTTCGAGTTTAATCTTCAGTGCATTACTGCAGTCTCTTTCTTTCTTTCCTTATTTATTTCTTCCTTCCTTCCTTTATTTCTCTCTTTCTTTCTTTCCTTCCTTTCTTTCTCTTTATTTCTCTCTTTTCAACAGCATTTTTCTAGTTATATTTTTTAGTACATTACTGCCCTTCTTTATTTCTCGTTTAGGATTTATAAAAATGGATCACAAAAACAAAAGTTCTTATAATGACTAAAGACAATAATTAATGTTAATAAAGGTATCTGTTTGCATCAGTAGATTTATTAAGATATTTCCTTCATTCTCTTTAGTGAGTACAGCAGTAATTCTGGATCAATTGTCTTTAGGAACCAGCTCCACTGCCTGATATATCCTTGCAGGAATGATGGCTTAGTGATGGGTAGCGTTTGCAGGAATGCCCATTGGTGATAGAATTATGTAGAATATACAGCACAGAATTGGCCATTTGGCCCAACAGTCTGTGTTGGTGTTTATACTGCACACGAGTCTCCTCCCATTGCATCCATCTCCTCTCAGCCTTTCAACATATCGTTCTATTCCCTTTTCTCGCATGTACTCGTCCAGTTTCCTGAAGCTATTTGCCTCAACCACTTTGGGACGTTCGGTGGTTGTGAAAGGCGCTATATAGATTCAAGTCCTTCTCTTCTTTTTCTTTTTACTCATAATTCGGAGTTTATTGTTTGTGCCCCTTTAAAAAGGGAGCATCTTTGTTAATTTGTTATCTTTTGATGACACCTGTGTCACCCTATTTGGCATTTTATAAGAGGATGAAATGCTGTTGCTGTGGTAACATGAGCTATTCCAGGTATAATAACATTCATGTAACTCTTTGGTTCTCACAATGCAGTTCCTGCATGATCCACACGACATGGAGTTCTCCCTGGTGTCCTGGCCGATATGTGGTGATGCTGCTCCCTGCATTTTTCCTGCAGCTGTCGCGCTGCAAAAATCATGTGTGCTGTGCCCCGTAGGGGACGAAATTCACACTGTGATTCCGGGAGGAGCTCCTCGGCCACGGGGAGAAGACGGTTGAGGAGGACTCTAGCGATAACTTTCCCAGTGGCTGATAGCAGGAAAATTCCTCTGTAGCTGCTGCAGTCGGACTAAGGGAGCAGCACCAGCCTTTGTACATGGCCTTCTTCGACCTTACAAAGACCTTTGACACTGTCAACCGCGAGGGTCTATGGAGCGTCCTCCTCCGTTTCGGATGCCCCCAAAAGTTCGTCAACATCCTCCGCCTGCTCCACGACGACATGCAGGCCGTGATCCTTACCAACGCATCCATTACAGACCCAATCCACGTCCGGACCGGGGACAAACAGGGCTGCGTCATCCCTCTTCTCAATCTTCCAATGCCGTGAGAAAGAAAAAAAGAAAGATGTGCATTTATGTAGCGCATTTCACAACCACAGGATGTCTCAGAGCGCTTTACAACCAATGGGAAGCGCGGCAGCCAATTTGCGCACAGCAAGCTCCCGCAAACAGCAATGTAATAATGACCAGATAATCTGTTTTTGTGATGTTGATTGAGGGATAAATATTGACCAGGACACGGGGGAGAACTCCCTGCTTTTTTCGAAATAATGCCATGGATTCTTTTACGTCCACGTGAAAGAGCAGATGGGGCTTCGGTTTAACGTATCATCCTAAAGACGTCTGGTCACTATCACACTGCTCTTTGTGGGAGCTTGCTGTGCACAAATTGGCTGCCACCTTTCCTGCTTTACAACAGTGACTGCACTCCAAAAAGTACTTCAATGGCTGTAAAGCACTTTGGGACGTCCGGTGGTCGTGAAAGGTGCTATATAAATACAAGTCTTTCTTTCTTAGACCTCGCCCACAACCTGAGCAGAGTCCATTCTATTTTCAGTACTTGTCAAAGCATCATTAAAAATAGAAGGCTGACATATTTATTTTTCCAATGTGTTCAATGTTGTTTTCAGGGAGATTGTTTCATTGTCCCACTGGCACACAATGGGAACACATTCCCCCGAAGGAACAGTAACGGCATTATCCAGTGAGTCACACATTTAATTAAACCTGGACAGCTCTTGTGCCAACTGCTGTCCCATTTGATAGTCAGTCTGGTACATCCGCAGTACATTAGGTCAGTTAAATAACCCTTACATTTCATTGCTTTAACTTGTTCCCTGTAGACGCAGCACCCCTCCAATCTACTTGGGCACCCGTGCAATGTATCTACAATCTAGCTGTGGTTAGCTTGACTTGCACTGCACATTAAGAATAGAGTGTACTGTGTTTCCTAGGCTGACTTCAAATGTGTGTTTCAGGGCTTGTGTTGTGACCTGCATGAGAACACAAGCGGCAGGTCGGAGCCATAAAAGGAGCGGCAAGCAGCGGCCTGGGAGCAGCGTGGAGGCATACTACTCCAGGGAGCAGCACGAACTTCAGGTCGGTGCTTGGAGGGTGGAAAGATACAGCAGGAGCAGCAAGAGACTGTAGAGGAACGTGATTGGGGCCCAGGGGAGACGTGAGTTCGGGACCAGGGGCCCAGGGGCAGCACGGGCCAGCCCACACTGCGATATGTGTGCACACTAGGTCCGTGCAGCAGAGCTGGTCTCCAGTCGTCTTGGGTAATCCTTGCCACTGGACCAAGACCTCGCTCTGTCAAGCCCGTGTGGTGGCTGGTGTGCAACGGCCACCCCGCGTTAAAAAAATCCACGCACAGGCATCTTCCACCCTTCAACATGTAGTTTGGGATCCGGAACATTGGAACGCCTGTGAACTTATCCTTTTTTGACGTGGAAGCAAGTCATCCTCGCTTCGAGGGACTGCCTATGATGATGATGATGTGTATTTCAGGGCTTGTGTTGTGTGTTTCAGGCCGGTGTGGGTTTCTCTTCCCGCCCCCGCATCATTACCTCCGGTGTTCCCCAAGGATCTATCCTTCGTCCCTTCTATTTCTCATCTCCATGTTGCCCCTTGACGACATCATCCAAAAACACAGCGTCAATTTCCACATGTACGCTGACGACACCCAGCTCTACCTCACCACCACTTCTCTCCATCCCTCCACAGTCTCTAAATTGTCAGACTGCTTGTCCGACATCCAGTTCTGGATGAGCAGAAATTTTCTCCAATTGAATATTGGGAAGACTGAAGCCATTGTTTTCAGTCCCCACCACAAACCCCATTCCCTAGCCACTGACTCCCCACCTTCTGTCTGAGGCTGAACCAGACTGTTCGCAACCTTGGCGTAGTATTTGACCCTGCAATGAGCTTTCGACCACATATCCGCAGCATAACGAAGACCACCTATTTCTACCTCCGTAACATCGCCCATCTCCACCCTTGCCTCAGCTTATCCGCTGCTGAAACCCTCATCCATGCCTTTGTTACCTCTAGACTTGACTATTCCAACGCACTCCTGGCTGGCCTCCCACATTCTCCCCATCGTAAATTAGTGGTGATCCAAAACTCAGCTGCCCGTGTCCTAAGACGCACCAAATCTCGTTCACCCATCACCCCCTGTGCTCGCTGACCCACATTAAGCAACGTCTCGATTTTAAAATTCTCATCCTTGTTTTCAAATCCCTCTATAGCCTCGCCCCTCCCTATCTCTGTAATCTCCTCCAGCCCCACAACCCCCCCAGACGTCTGCGCTCCTCTAATTCTGCCCTCTTGAGTATCCCTGATTATAATCACTCAACCATTGGTGGCCGTGCCTCCTGTTGTTTGGGCCCCAAGCTCTGGAACCCTCTGCTTATACCTCTCCTCCTCTCGACTTCTCTTCCTCATCAAGACGCTCTTTAAAACCTGACTCTTTGACCACTGCCCTAATTTCTATCTGTGCGGCTCGGTGTCAAATTTTTAACTCTCATGATACTCCTGTGAAGCGCCTTGGGATGTTTCACTACGTTAAAGGCGCTATATAAATACAAGTTGTTGTTGTCATTGTCTGTTTTATGTATCCTTTTGAACCCCTTGGTCTCCCCAGAAACTGTGGCCAGACGGGGTGATTGTGTTCTGAGCCTTCAGCACCATGCGGCCCATTCTATCCATGTGAACACTGCTGACAAAAACACTTAACATTGTGCTGGGTAGTCTGACAAATGGGTATTATTCCAACACAAAAGCACAGCTCCATCCTGACCCAACCAGCACTCAGCCCCACGAGAACAGGCGGAAGTCCACACCCGATCGCTGGAACACCCAGAGTCTCCTGTCAGTGTACTAAACACAACTCCCATTGTAACCTCAAGGCGTTTAACAGCAAGTTAAGTGGCATTTAGATAACAGACACCAAAAATATACGCTTCTGTTCAAACAAAACCAGCTGAAACAGGTAGCTCTGCTGCTGGATCTTGTAGTTTCTTACTGCAGTCTTCGGTGCAATGTGCCTCTCTTACATGTTGCAAAGCAGTTTAAGAAAGAAAAGAAGACTTGCATTTATATAGCGCCTTTCACAACCACTGGATGTTCCAAAGCACGTTACAGTCAGACTACCCAGCACAATGTTCAGTGTTTTTGTCAGCAGTATTCACATGGATAGAATGGGCCGCATCGTGCTGTAGGAAACACGGCAGCCAATTTGTGCACAGCAAGCTCCCACAAACCGCAATGTGATAATGAGCAGATAATCTGTTTTAGTGATGTTGATTGAGGGATAAATATTGGCTCAGGACACCGGGGATAACTCACCTGCTCTCCTTCGAAATATTGCTATGGTATATTTTACGTCCACCTGAGAGAGCAGACGGGGCCTCGGTTTAACGTCTCACCCGAAAGATGGCACCTTCGACAGTGCAGCGCTCCCTCAGCACTGCACTGGGAGTGTCAGCCCTGGACTTTTGTGCTCAAGTCTCTGCAGTGGGACTGGAACCCACAAACTTCTGACTCAGAGGAGAATATTCTACCTATAGAGCCACAGCTGACATTATATATATTTACATTTGTAGTTTGTATCAGAAAATCCCACAGTCTTAAAAAATCTGAAACAAACCAGTCAGTCTGAGAGAAAGATGGGTTAGGATTTCTGGAGCGGGGGTCGGGGGGGAAGATCCCCCAGAACTGGTTCAGACAATGAAGGTCATTTGAATTGTGGCCGATGCTGTAAAATGGATGATTGAATTGACCCCGTTATAAGCTACGTCTGCTTTTCCTTTCCCATAAATTCAATTGGCCATGTTGTATGAGGGGAGCTCAATTGCCCGTTTTACTCTATCATCCAGAGCGAGCATGTTCCTTAAAACCTACCTCTTTGACCAAGCTTTTGGTCACCTGCCCTAATTTCCCCTTATGTGGTTCGGTGTGAAATGTTTTGTCTCATTACACTCCTGTGAAATGACTTGGGATGTTTCACTACATTGTAGGCGCTATATAAATACAATTTGTTGTCGGTGTTTTGTCCTCGAGCAGATTTTAAAAGGATTTGCTTGGACCATACTTCGAAAGTTCAGATTTCCTCCTTACATTCACGGTTTTAAATGTCAGAAATGTAATGGCAAATTGCTCTATAACAACAACAACTTGTATTTATATAGCACCTTTAATGTAGTGAAACGTCCCGAGGCGCTTCACAGGAATGTTATAAGATTAAAAATTTGACACCGAACCACATAAGGAGAAATTAGGGCTGGTGACCAAAAGCTTGATCAAAGAGGTAAGTTTTAAGGAGCATATTGAAGGAGAGGTAGAGAGGCGGAGAGGTTTAGGCAGGGAATTCCAGAGCTTGGGGCCTAGGCAACAGAAGGCACGGCCACCAATGGTTGAGCGATTATAATCAGGAATGCTCAAGAGGGCAGAATTAGAGGAGTGCAGACATCTCGGGGGGTTGTGAGGCTGGAGGAGATTACAGAGATATTAGTGAGGCCGCACCTGGAGTACTGCATGCAGTTTTGGTCACCTTACTTAAGGAAGGATATACTGGCTCTGGAGGGGGTACAGAGACGATTCACTAGGCTGATTCCAGAGATGAAGGGGTTACCTTATGATGATAGATTGAGTAGACCTAGGTTTTTACTCGTTGGAGTTCAGAAGGATGAGGGGTGATCTTATAGAAACATTTAAAATAATGAAAGGGATAGACAAGATAGAAGCAGAGAGGTTGTTTCCACTGGTAGGGGAGACTAGAACTAGGGGGCACAGCCTCAAAATACGGGGGAGCCAATTTAAAACCGAGTTGAGAAGGAATTTCTTCTCCCAGAGGGTTGTGACTCTGTGGAATTCTCTGCCCAAGGAAGCAGCTGAGGCTAGCTCATTGAATGTATTCAAGTCACAGATAGATAGATTTTTAACCAATAAGGGAATTAAGGGTTACGGGGAGCGGGCGGGTAAGTGGAGCTGAGTCCACGGCCAGATCAGCCATGATCTTGTTGAATGGCGGAGCAGGCTCGAGGGGCTAGATGGCCTACTCCTGTTCCTAATTCTTATGTTCTTATGTTCTTATGTAGATAGGGAGGGGTGAGGGCCATGGATGGATTTGAAAACAAGAATGAGTATTTTGAAATCGAGGCGTTGCTTAACCGGGAGCCAATGTCGGTCAGCGAACACAGGGGTGATGGGTCAGTGGGACTATAAGAAAAGCTTACTATTTTCAGAAATCATCAATAAATCTCGGGTGTATATAAATTACAGCTCACCCCCTTATGTTATTGGACTAGTAATCCAGAGACCTGGACTAATGATGCAGACGTGAGTTCAAATCACGCCACAGCAGTTGGGGAATTTAAATTCAGTCAATTAAATAAATCTGGAATTAAAAAGCTAGTGCTGGGACCCCAGCTATTTACAATATACATTAATGATTTAGACGAAGGAGTTGAATGTAATATCTCCAAGTTTGCAGATGACACTACGCTGAGTGGCAGTGTGAGCTGCGAGGAGAATGCTAGGAGGCTGCAGGGGGACTTGGGCACGTTAGGTGAATGGGCAAATGTATGGCAGATGTAGTATAATATGGATAAGTGTAAGGTTATCCACTTTGGTGGCAAAAACAGGAAGGCAGATTGTTATCTAAATGGTGACAGATTAGTAAAAGGGTGGTGCAACGAGGCCTGGGTGTCATGGTACATCAGTCACTGAAGGTAGGCATGCAGGTACAGCAGGCAGTAAATAGCATGCTGGCCTTCATAGCGAGGGGATTTGAGTATAGGAGCAGGGAGATCTTAATGCAGTTGTACAGGGTCTAGGTGAGACCACACCTTGAGTATTATGTTCAGTTTTGGTCTCCTAATCTGAGGAAGGACGTTCTTGCTATTGAGGGAGTGCAGCAAAGGTTCACCAGACTGATTACCGGGATGGCAGGACTGACATATGAAGAAAGACTGGATCGACTCGGCTTATATTCACTGGAATTTAGAAGAATGAGAGGGGATCTCATAGAAACATATAAAATTCTGACAGGATTGGACAGGTTAGATGCAGGAAGAATGTTCCCGATGTTGGGGAAGTCCAGAACCAGGGGTCACAGTCTAAGTAGAATGGGTAAGCCATTTAGGACCGAGATGAGGAGAAACTTCTTCACTCAGAGAATTGTGACCCTGTGGAATTCTCTACCACAGAAAATTGTTGAGGCCAGTTTATTAGATTTATTCAAAAGGGAGTTAGATGTGGCCCTTACGGCTAAAGGGATGAAGGGGTATGAAGAGAAAGCAGGAATGGGGTACTGAAGTTGCATGATCAGCCATGATCATATTGAATGGTGGTGCAGGCTCGAAGGGCCAAATGGCCTACTCCTGCACCTACTTTCTATGCTTCTATGTTTCTATGTATCAGTAATGGTGAGCATGAAACTACAGGATTATCGTTAAAAACCCATCATTTAGGGAAGGAAATCTGCCGTCCTTACCCGGTCTGGCCTATATGTGATTCCAGATTCACAGCAATGTGGTTGACTCTTAACTGCCCTCTGAAATGGTCTAGCAAGCCACCCAGTTGTACCAAACTGCTACAAAGAACATGGACTGCAGCGGCTCACCATCACCTTCATGTGGGCAATAAATGCTGGCCTTGTCAGCAACGCCCACATGACATGAATGAATTTTTAATAAAGCAACATGAAAGGTCCACCTCAACCAGGTCTGCTGTCAAAACCATTCAGCACCACTGCACATTGTGAGAGATGGAAAGCATGCTGGGAAGTTCATCACACGATGAAATCATGCTGACCGCTTCAGTGATTGAGTGAACTAATCTAATCACATCGTACAGGAGCAGAATATCCCTGCAAGAGGAAACAGTCGGTTCCAAGTATTATAATTGTTTATAGTTAATAAGCAGAGATTTGAGTCCAGGCTCCCTTCTGATTGGAAATCCAGCACTCCATCAAGTGGGCTAACACCACGGGAATAGTTTGCTGGTTGTCACATCTTTGTTGATAAGGTTATTTTTGAAATGTTTTTAATACGGTCACTATATATGTAATACCATTGTGCTATTACACAAAAAAAATTCTCATTTCAAACTCCCTTGGACAATTCTGGAGAATGGTTGCTGGGGAAATGGATTGGGAGGAAGTGAATGGCTTATTCTGTAACCTAGGGTAATAGAAAGATACCAGAACTGAAAGGCTATAACTATTGGGAGAGATTGAATTGGCTAGGGTTCTTTTCTTTAGAAAAGAGAAGGCTGGGGGGTGACCTGATAGAGGTCTTTAAGATTATGAAAGGGTTGATAGGGTTGATGTAGAGAAAATGCTTCCACTTCCTAGGGGAGACTAGGACTACAGGCCATAAATATAAGATAGTCACTAATAAATCCAATGGGAAATTCAGGAGAAACTCCCTCACCCAGAGAGTGGTGAGAATGTGGAACTCGCTACCACATGGAGTAGTTGAAGTGAATAGTATAGATGCATTTAAAGAAAGACTTGGATTTATATAGCACCTTCCACGACCACCAGACATCTCAAAGCACTTTACAGCCAGTGAGTACTTTTGGAGTGTAGTTACTGTTGTAATGTGGGAAACGCGGCAGTCAATTTGCGCACAGCAAGCTCCCACAAACAACAATGTGATAATGACCAGATAATCTGTTTTTTTTATTATGTTGATTGGGGATAAATATTGGCCAGGACATCGGGGATAACTCCCCTGCTCTTCAAAACAGCGCCATGGGATCTTTTACGTTCACCTGACACAGCAAACCAGGCCACAGTTTAACGTCTCATCCGAAAGATGGCCACTCCGACAGTGCAACACTCCCTCGGGTGTGTCCACCTAGATTTATTTGTGTTCAAGTCCCTGGACTGGGACTTGGAACCCACGACCCTGTGACTCAGAGGCAAGAGTGCTACCCACTGAGCCACAGCTGACACTCAAGGGGGAAGCTAGATAAACACATGAGGGAGAAAGGACTAGGAGATTATGCTGATAGGGTGAGATGAAGAGGGGTGGGAGGAGGTTTGTGTGGAGGATAAACACCGCATGGACCTTTTGGGCCGAATGGCCTGTTTCTGTGCTGTACATTCCATGGAAGTCTACGTAATGAGTCCATTGTATCGGACAGTGTACGTCGAGCTTTACTGAGCTATTTTACAGTAACATTATATCCCTCTGATGTTAAGATGGAGCAGTGTTTCAGGGGCCTGTCCCTTTAAAGCCGCAAGGTATAACTGCTGTGAATGAACATCGGAGCAGAATAAATGGGAGCAGGGGTAGGCTGATGTTGTTAATGAGGGAGCTTGAAAGATTGGTAGGTGCTTATAAACTTCTGGCTCCAGGTCAGAAGAAACCAGTATGAAATAATTGGTGCAGGAACCCACCTTCAGCAGCGCAGAAACGAGCAACATTGCTTTGGCCGTCTGTGAAGAGAGGAACAGAGTTAATGTTTCAGGTCGATGACCCTTCATCAGACCTAGGTGCTGCCTGACCCGCTGAGACTTCCAGCATTTTCTGTTTTTATTTCAGATTCCGGCATCCGCAGTATTTGGCTTCTGTATCAGTGTTTAATTCACCGCCACTTCTCTTCGAGGAATGCCCACCTTGAAAAAGTTCTGCCCTTCCCTCAAACGGGATTTCCCTTTGTCTCTTTTACCTTGTTCATCTTCATTGCTTTCTGTTTTCCCATCATCCCGTTTAGAAACATGGAAACATAGAAAATAGGTGCAGGAGTAGGCCATTCGGCCCTTCGAGCCTGCAGCACCGTTCAATAAGATCATGGTTGATCATTCACCTCAGTACCCCTTTCCTGCTTTATCTCCATACCCCTTAATCCCTTTCGCCGTAAGGGCCATATCGAACTCCCTTTTGCATATATCCAATGAACTGGCATCAACAACTCTCTGCGGTAGAGAATTCCACAGGTTAACAACTCTCTGAGTGAAGAAGTTTCTCCTCATCTCAGTCCTAAATGGCTTACCCCTTATCCTTAGACTGTGTCCCCTGGTTCTGGACTTCCCCAAAATCGGGAACATTCTTCCTGCATCTAACCTGTCCAGTCCCGTCAGAATTTTATATGTTTCTATGAGATCCCCTCTCATCCTTCTAAACTCCAGTAAATACAGGCCCAGTTGATCCAGTCTCTCCTCATATGTCAGTCCGCCATCCCAGTCTCTCAAATCTCTCCTGCCTTCCACCCTATCACAGACCTTCCCTTTTGGTCTTTCCTCCCCTCCCCCTTTCCCTGCCCCTGCACTAGCTTAAGAATCTGTTGCATCTCGAACTTTTGCCAGTTCTGCCGAAGGGTCACAGACCCGAAACCTTAACTCTGTTTCTCTCTCCACAGATGCTGCCTGACCCGCTGAGTATTTCCAGCATTTTCTGTTTTTATTTCAGATTCCAGCATCCGCAGTATTTTGTACTTTTTATGCTACATGCAGCGGTTGTCTGAATCCAGTCTCTGAATGGCAGCTAGTTGGAAAATGCATGGGTTGTCAATTAGAAGCTTCAATTAGAAGCTTTCTTAATGCCGTGTTTTACATTGGATACGTTTGCAATTAGTCGCACTATTTCAGCCTGTAATACATGGCCAAACAAGAGAGGTGTTTCATCAGCCCGAGGAGTTTTCCATTCTGAAATATTAGAGACAAATGGACTGCATGCCAAGTCCACCCTCCAGGCAGACATGAGGCAGCATCCCTGCCTTGGCTGTCATATTATCGTTTGCCAAAATAGTCGATTGTTTGAATTTCAAATTGAAATTCAGCGAGGTAGAACTGCGTCTGGGCCATTTCCCCAACCCCGAAGTCCAAGGCTGGGCCCGATTACTGGGCCTTAGGCCTCCATTCAAATCATCTGGGTGAGCTGCCAGCTACCAGAGTGTAATGTCTGTAAGCTTGTAATGTTTGTAGCGCCACACTGTGGATGTGGACGTATTGTGTATTACAACTGCAGAGTTAATAATAAACAGAACCAGGCAGATTCCGGAGGCTTCCGAGAGAGCTGCCCGCCATGTTAGAAGCTGTGTGTGCTTGTGCTCTGTGAAGATATCTCATTTGGCGATGAGATGGGATTTTTCGGATGATTTAAAGCTTACATTTTGTTGGTGAAGAATTCAGCCAGCCGACAGAGAGACTTTGGAAGTTTCTGTCTTGGAAAAAAGCTACAAAATCCGAGGTAAGATACAGCACACGGTGTGAACAGCTAAAGATTAAAATGGCAGGTGTAATCGGACATTTGGGGGAATATTGACACGACCGGGAACGTTTTAAAGCATATGTGGATCGGCTAGAAATGTATTTCACTGAAAATAACACAGTTGAAGTTCCATACAATGCAGTCCAGAACCGGGCTATGTTGGAACATAAGAATGTGATCTTCTTTTCGGAGGCAGGTCCAGCATTGTACGAAACCCTTGTAAATCTGCTTGTGCCTGATGAGCCAAAGGACACAACGCTTAAAGAGATTTTAATGAAGCTGGAGCAGCACTATAACCCCAAACCGTTAGAAATTGCTGAAAGCTATTGTTTTGGGATTCAGAATCAAAAGGCTGATGAGTGTTTCAGTGATTACATCGTAGCATTAAAAAAGCTATCGATGCACTGTAATTTTGAAAACTTTCAAAACCGAACATTACGGGATCGTTTTGTTTGTGGGGTGAAAAATGATGCGATCAGAAGGAAGTTATTAAAAAACTCAGTGGAATACTTAGGGTACAGAATAGACAAAGATGGTTTACATCCGACCAAGGAAAAACTGGATGCAATTAGAAATGCACCCACTCCCAGGAATGTCACTGAACTTCATTCATTCTTGGGACTTTTGAACTATTATGGGAAGTTCCTATCAAATTTGGCTACAGTATTACATCCACTGAATGAACTTTTGAAAAAACAGGTTCATTGGAAGTGGTGACAAGAATGCGATACTGCATTCAAGGAGTGTAAAAGCAAATTGATAGAGAGTACCATGTTAGTTCACTATGACATATCTAAGGAGATCAAGCTAGCATGTGATGCCTCTCCATATGGAGTTGGGGCAGTGATCTCTCATGTATCACGTAGCGGGGAGGAGAGACCAATTGCTTTTGCTTCACGCACTCTCAGAGCCAGTGAGAGTAATTATGCGCAAATTGAAAGGGAAGCTTTGGCATTCATTTTTGGGGTCAAGAAGTTTCACAAATACTTGTATGGTCGTAAGTTTACTATCCTTACGGACCATAAGCCCCTAACAGCAATCCTCCATCTAAAGTCCCCAGTTCCAACATTAGCTGCAGCCCGAATGCAGAGGTGGGTTTTGATTTTGTCAGCATATACATGTGATATTGAATACAGACGATCAGCTGATCACAGTAATGCTGATGCAATGTCTAGATTGACTTCCCCATCACAAGTTACACCCGACAGAGAACAAGTGTTTTATTTTTCATACATTGATGAACTGCCAATCACAGCTGAAGAGATTGGTAGAGCAACCAAGTGTGACCCAGTGATATCAAGGCGTATGAGTATATTGCAAATGGATGGCCAAACCAGGAAACAGACAAAGATACACATCCATTCTTCATTCGTAGGAATGAATTATCAGTCGATAAAGATTGTATCATGTGGGGTGCAAGAGTGGTTATACCAATGAATCAAATAGTCCGTGTGGTGAAGGTGCTCCCACAGTGCTGTTAGGGAGGGAGTTCCAGGATTTTGAGCCAACGACGATGGCCCAGGAGTTGAAAGAAAGGAACATTGGTAACATAGGAACAGGAGTAGGCCTTTCAGCCCCTCGAGCCTGTTCCCCCATTCTGTGACCTGTATCCTATCTCCACCCACCTGCCTTGGCTCCACATTCTTTTATATCGTTGTCTGGCAATAATTGATCAATTATTAATTGAGCTTTGTGTGGGAGAGAGTCCCAATTTCTACCACCCTTTGCGTGAAGAAGTGTTTACAAGTTTCTCTCCTGAAAGGCCTGGCTCTGATTTTAAGGATATGTCCCTCCCCATGTCCTGGATTCCCCCACCAGCGGGAAAAGGTTCTCTATCGACCCTAGCAATTCCTTCCAGAATCCTAAGTCCTCAATCAAATCAGTGGACAAATACTCAATATTTCCAATCACTGCAAATAACGATTAGCAAAGCAAATCGAATCAAAGGCAGGAGAGTGTAATGTAGCCAAGTTTGCTGATGATACAAAGCTGGGTGGGAAAGCAAGTTGTGAGGAGGACACAATGAATCTGCAAAGAGATATAGACAGGCTAAGTGAGTGGTAAAACAGTTGTCAGATGAAGTATAATATGGGAAAGTGTGAGGTTATCTACTTTGGCAGGAAAATTAAAAAAGCAAATTATTATTTAATTGGAGAGAGATTACAAAATGCTGCAGTACAGAGGGACCTGGAGGTCCTTGTGCATGAAACACAAAAAGTTAGTATGCAGTAATCAGGAAGGCAAATGGAATGTTGGCTTTTATTGCAAGGGAGATGGAATATAAAAGCAGAGAAGTCCTGCTACAACTGTACAGGGTATTGGTAAGGCCACACCTAGAGTAGGTCTCTTTATTTAAAGAGGGATACATTTCTGTTGGAGGCTGTTCAGAGAAGGTTCACTAGGTTGATTCTGGAGATGAAAGGGTTGACTTATGAAGAAAGATTGAGCAGGTTGGGCCTATACACATTGGAGTTTCGAAGAATGAGAGATGATCTTATTGAAACATATAAGATACTGAGGGAGCTCGACAAGGTAAATGTAGAGAGGATGTTTCCCCTTGTGAGGGAATCTAGAACTAGGGGGCATAGTTTAAGAATAAGGGGTCGCCCATTTAGAACTGAGATGAGGAGGAATTTCTTCTCTCAGAGGGTTGTAAATCTGTGGAATTCTCTTCCCCAGAGAGCTGTGGAGGCTGGGTCATTGAATATATTTAAGGTGGAGATAGACAGATTTTTGAACGATAAGGGAGTGAAGGGTTATGGGGAGCAGGCAAGGAAGTGGAGCTGAGTCCATGATCAGACCGGCCATGATATTAAATGGCGGAGCAGGCTCGAGGGGCAATATGGCCTACTTCTGCTCCTATTTCCTATGTTCTTATGTGGAAGAGATGTCAAAGGGAATCATACTTAAAGTGTTCAGCGTACTGGTTAGACCATATCTTGAGGGCGAATTAGGCCCCCACCACTGGTGGAATTGAATGGAGTCCGAGCCCAAATAGGGGTCTCCCAAAGCAGATTCAGGGAAAGGACACCCACACAGCGGCAACAGCTCATGTCTGGTCATTTTGTCGACTATTTTAATATTGCCTATTGGCAACGCCCTGTTCACAATCATACATGACCCCAGATGCAGTAGGTAGTATTGTTGTCTAGTAAAACGTAGGGGCGCCAAATCGAACCTTCGCACGGGTCTCTGGTAAACCAGACGCCCATTCCTGGGTTCGGATCTCAGACACAGGTCTGCTCACTGAGGCAGTCAAACCCTGGACAACTTTCAGAGAAGAGCAGTGAGATTTCCTGGCATTGGAAGACTGAATTATGAGAAGCGACATAAACACACTTTGGCCTTTTCAAACCTAAAAGGAGGTAACTGAGGGGTGACCTTGGGGAGTCAAATAAATAAAAGAACGAAAGAAAGAAACACCACCTTTCATGATCACCAGACGTCTCAAAGCGCTTTACAGCCAATGAAGTACTTTTGAAGTGTAGTCACTGTTGTAATGTGGGAAACGCAGCAGCTAATTGCACACAGCAAGCTCCCACAAACAGCAAGGTGATTATAAGCAGATAACCTGTGCTTTTGTTATTTTGGTTGAGAGATAAATATTGGCCAAGACACCGGGGATAACTCCCCTGCTCTTCTTCCAAATGGTGCCATGGGATCTTTTGCGTCCACCTGAGAGAGCAGACAGGGCCTCAATTTAACATCTCATCCGAAAAGCAGCAACTCTGACAGTGCAGCACTCGCTCAGCACTGCACTAGAGTGTCAGCCTAGATTAATGTGCTCAAGTCTCTGGAGTGGGATTTGAACCCACAACCTGCTGACTGGTGAGAGTGCTACCCACTGAGCCACAGCTGACACAAGCAGTCTAGAAAGGGTAAATATGAAATACGACTTCAAATTAAAGCTGTCAGTACAGAAAGAGACCACAAGGTCAAACTAGTAAAAGGCAAATCTGGGATTGATGCCAGGAAGTTCCTCTTCACCCAAAGGCTGAACAGCACATGTAATGGACTTCCAACTAAGTTAATGAAGGTGGAAAAAGTTGGAGCAAATACATTACTGTAGGTAAACTCACAGGGGGTGAAATTGGACATGGATAGGACGCAAAACAGGCAGGTCTCTTTCCCATTGCCCGTTATACGCTCCGCCCCATATTCAACTCCATTGGCTTTAGTGGAATTCGTAATGTATTTGCTTCATGGGTTCTTTACTTAAGAATTCATAGCAACACATTGCTATTAAGAACCGGTTAATTTATTAGTAAAAAGGTTTAACAATCACACTACACATTACCAGTTCATCCACCGGGCTCACAACTGCATGCCTCATCGTGGACCCGCTGAACCCAACTGGCTGGGGTTTTATTGAATCTTGTGACCGTGACTGGCTAAGCCACTCACAACTCAACAGCTCTGCAAACCTGTGAGCATACGTTACAGAACTGACTATCGGGCGTGTTGAAACAACTTGCATTTATACAGCGCCTTTAACGTAGTAAAAACGTCCCAAGCCGCTTCAGAGGAGCGATTATCAAACAACATTTGGCAGCGAGTCACATAAGTAGATATTATGACACATAACCAAAAGCTTGGTCAAAGCGTTAGGTTTTTAAGGAAGTGGCGGAGAGAGGCGGAGAGACTGCAGGAGGAAATTTCAGAGCTTGGGGCCCAGGCAGCTGAAGGCACGGCTGCCGCGTCGATTCCGCTTGTTTTTCTTTCCCTCGTTCGCCTGCCCAACTTTGCCCCCACACCCTGCCGATTGGCCAGCGAGCACACAAACCCACGCCCGCTTTGTGGGCCAACAAGCAAGGCTAACCGCAGTTTCCAGGACCCTCTGTCGATACAACCGGACTATAGTGCTCATGTAAAATGGAAATAATGTTCCAAACAGTCTCTTTCCACATTCCGCATAATGGAAAGGCTCAATTAGCTAATTTTCCGACGAATTCTCCAGTGAATCGCAGTGTAGACAAGGGCTGGTATCCAAACCTTTTCTGTTGGGACAATTAGTTGCAGGTTTTAACTTGAAGAAGAGGAAAATATACATATATATATAAAACAGTTTTATATTCAGAAGGTTTGTTCATTTTAACACATGGCAAAAGGTCAAATCCCTTTGAATGCCTTGCCATCTCCAGGCCTTGTTCTATTTCTGTGCGTAGACTGTCCCAGAGCAGTACGGACGTGATTAATGGATGAGTGCTCAATCATGAAAACAGTTTGTGACTGACTAAGGGCAAAAAAATATACAATTTTTAAAATATATGGGGAAAAACTGAGAATTTACAAACCATCTACTAAATGAGCTGGAAACGGCGTTCAATAAATCAGAAACAGCACTCGGAGCAACACAGAGTGCTTTCCGTCTCCTGTTTAGTCGCTCTCTCAGTCAAACTGTTCACAATTAGAATTTTACAAAGTGGTTGTGCTGTCATATAAACAGTGCGCTGCTGCCAAACTGCGTGAACCATGGATCTGACTGAGGCTCAAAGTATCACCAGAATGTAATTCATCATCCAAAACGCTCGTCGGCAACTTGTGGTCTTTATGTTGTGCGTGCGTTATAAAGAGCTCTCGCGATCGGGTCCCTGCGGAAAGACAGTTGGCAGAAGTACTAGAGGGGGAGATGTCGAGATTGTATTTTGTACTGCGGCAAGTTGTTGCCATCTGGAACGGACTGCCTGTACAGGGCCGTGGAAGTAGAATCGATTGTGACTTCCAAAAGAGAATTAGATATACAGGTTGACCCTCCCTTATCCAGAACTCCCTTATCCAGAACCACCTCTCATCCAGAACCATTCCCGGCCGCTGGGTGGTGCATGCGCAGAACTCCGACATGAACAAATTGAAGTCCTTCCTCGCTGCCGATTCCCGCAATCGCTGGCCTGACCCCGCGATCCACCATCCACCACCCCCCCGCCCCCCATGATCTCTCTGCCGCACTCCCCAGCCCCAAGCCTGCCAGCCCCGATATCCCCTTGCTCAGTACCTGTACCAACCAATTTACTGTGACCACCCCTCGTCCAGACAAATCCCTTATTCTTGCTATTGAGGGAGTGCATCAAAGGGTCACCAGACTGATGCCTGGAATGACAGGACTGACATATGAAGAAAGACTGGATTGACTAGGCTTATATTCAATGGAATTTAGAAGAATGAGAGGGGATCTCATAGAAACATATAAAATTCTGACGGGATTGGACAGGTTCGATGCAGGAAGAATGTTTCTGATGTTGGGGAAGTCCAGAACCAGGGGTCACAATTTAAGGATAAGGGGTAAGCCATCTAGGACTGAGATGAGGAGAAACTTCTTCACTCAGAGAGTTGTGAGCATGTGGAATTCTCTACCACAGGAAGTTGTTGAGGCCAGTTCGTTAGATATATTCAAAAGGGAGTTAGATATGGCCCTTACGGTTAAAGGGATCAAGGGGTATGGAGAGAAAGCAGGAATGGGGTACTGAAGTGCATAATCAGCCATGATCTTATTGAATGGTGGTGCAGGCTCGAAGGTCGAATGACCTGCTCCTGCATCTAATTTCTATGTTTCTATGTTATCCAGAACAGGCCAGGCCCCGAGTGTTCCGAATAAGAGAGGTTCAACCGGAATACTTGAAGAAGAAGTAAAATTGCAGTGCTATGAGGAAAGAGCGGTGGTGTGGGTGTTGGGGGGGTGGGGGTTGGAGGGGAGAATTGGACTAATTGTGTAGCTCTTTCACAGAGCCAGCACAGGCATGATGGGCCGAATGGCCTCCTTCAGTGCTGTATGATTTTATCATTCGATAAGGTACCAAACAGCTGCAAAAAGATGGTGACTAGTTTTCAACCGACCCAACCCATGTTCTCCGATCCCATCCACTCGGGCTGGGATGTAGGTCAATGGGCAGCCACACTCTCAAATGCTTTTTCAGTACAACTCCCACATCTTCTCTGTTGCTAAAGCTGACTCCATGGAGCCATTTCCACTTTCACACCAAATACTTATTTTCCCCCTGAACAGCTCTGAGCTCTCTGCAAAGCCCTGATCCACCTAAGATTTGCCGACTGCTCCCATGTCCTGCAGCACCTTCCCTCACATGCCCTTGGACAGGATACATAAAGGCTTCTCCTCCAATTGGCAATGTTCCCTAATCTCTCTCTCTCTCTCTCTCTCCGTTACAAACTGTCTTGTCTTTCTCTATGTTATCAATACTGCTCGAAACCTCTGGACAAACTCTTCCTTCTCCCTATATGGCTCAGTGGGCAGCACCCTCGCCTCTGAGTCAGAAGATTGTGAGCACAAAAATCTAAGAGGTGTCAGAGGTGCTATCTTTTGGATGAGACAAACCGAGGCCCCGTCTGCCCTCTCAGGTGGACGTAAATTATCCCAGGGCACTATTTAGAAGAAGAGCAGAGGAATTGGTGTCCCGACCAATATTAATCCCTAAACCAACATCACCAAAAATAGATTATCTGGTCATTATCACATTGCCATTTATGGGAGCTTGCTGTGCGCAAATTGGCAGCCACATTTATACATTATAACAGTGGCTACATTTCAAAAAGTACTTCATTGGCTGTAAAGCGCTTTGGGACGTCCGGTGGTTGTGAAAGGTGCTATATAAATGCAAGTCTTTCTTTCTCACTAAATCCCCACTGTGTTACAATCAAGACTCACCACATGCTCTTCTAATTAACTCCTGCTTTCCCAGGATCTTAATTCCATGGAACTCCATACTTCTTCCTTCTTCCTACATTCCTAGGAATTTTAAAATGCGAGATTGTCATCCCCTAATCACAACCTCCTGATTTAACTCATCTCTTTTCAGCCTTGGTGCAGTGTTACATTAAGGTGTCCAGTCCATCGCCTTGGTCGGGGTAGCTAGATAGTTTGCAACATTGAACAGAATGGAAACATTAAGGCAGAAGCTGTCGCAGCCACTGAATACCAGCTCTGTACCCTGCATCTGGAGATACAGAACAGCTTTACTACCTCAGAAAGAAAGAGAGAAAGACAGAAGGAAGTAAAGAAAGAAAGAATGAAAGAAAGAGAGAAAGAAAGAACGAGAGAAAGTAAGAAAGTATATACTGCCTTTTATGACTTCAGGACATCTTCACGGCCAATAAATTACAGCTGGAAATGTAGTCACCGTAATAATGTTCAGCTCAGTGCATTACAAGCTATGCAGACCAGGGTGGCAGTGGTGATGCTGCTCCCTGCATTTTTCCTGCAGCTGTCACGCTGCAAAGATCATGTCCTTTGTGCCCCATAGGGGACGAAATCCGCACTGTGACTCCGGGAGGAGCTCCTCGGTCACAGGGAGAAGACTGTTGAGGAGGACTCTAGCAATAACTTTCCCAGTGGCTGATAGCAGGGAGATTCCTCTGTAGTTGCTGCAGTCGGACTAAGGGAACAGTGCCAGCCCTTATACATGGCCTTCTTCGACCTTACAAAGGCATTTGACACGGTCAATCGCGAGGGTCTATGGAGCATCCTCCACCGTTTCGGATGCCCCCAAAAGTTCGGCAACACCCTCCGCCTGCTCCAAGACGACATGCAGGCCGTGATCCTTACCAACGGATCCATTACAGACCCAATCCACGTCCGGACCGGGGACAAACAGGGCTGCGTCATCGCCCCAACCCTCTTCTCAATCTTCTTCGCTGCCATGCTCCATCTCACAGTCAACAAGCTCCCCGCTGGAGTGGAGCTAAACTACAGAACCAGTGGGAAGCTGTTCAACCTTCGCCGCTTTCGGGCCAGGTCCAAGACCACCCCAACCTCTGTCGTCAAGCTACAGTACACGGACAACGCCTGCACATTCAGAGGCTGTACTCCAGGACATAGTCGATGTATCTAAGGATAAGGGGTAAGCCATTTAGGACTGAGATGAGGAGGAACTTCTTCACTCAGAGAGTTGTTAACCTGTGGAATTCCCTGCTGCAGAGAGTTATTGATGCCAGTTCATTGGATATTTTCAAGAGGGAGTCAGATATGGCCCTTGCGGCTAAAGGGATCAAGGGGTATGGAGAGAAAGCAGGAACGGGGTACTGAAGGAATAATCAGCCATGATCTTATTGAATGGTGGTGCAGGCTCGAAGGGCCAGATGGCCTACTCCTGCACCTATTTTCTATGTTTCTATATTTCTATGTATTTACTGAGGTGTATAAAAGCATGGGCCTTATGCTAAACATCCGTAAGACAAAGATCCTCCACCAACCTGTCCTCACCGCACAGCACTGCCCCCAGTCATCAAGATCCACGGCACGGCCCTGGACAACGTGGACCATTTCCCATACATCGGGAGCCTCTTATAAACAAAAGCAGACATTGATGAGGAGTTTCAACACTGCCTCCAGTGCACCAGCGCAGCCTTCGGCCACCTGAGGAAAAGAGTGTTCGAAGACCAGGCCCTCAAATCTACCGCCAAGCTCATGGTCTACAGGGCTGTAGTAATACCCGCCCTCCTGTTTGGCTCAGAGAAATGGACCATGTACAAAAGACACCTCAAGTCGCTGGAGAAATGCCACCAGCGATGCCTCCACAAGATTCCACAAATCCCCTGGAAGGACAGACACACCAACATCAGTGTCCTCGTCCAGGCCAACATCCCCAGCATTGAAGCACTGACCACACTTGATCAGCTCCGCTGGGCAGGCCACATAGTTCGTATGCCAGACACGAGACTCCCAAAGCAAGCGCTCTACTCGGAACTCCTTCATGGAAAACGAGCCAAAGGTGGACAGAGGAAACATTACAGGGACACCCTCAAAGCCTCCCTGATAAAGTGTAACATCCCCACCGACACCTGGGCGTCCCTGGCCAAAGGCCGCCCTAAGTGGAGGAAGTGCATCCGGGAGGGCGCTGAGCACCTCGAGTCTCATCGCTGAGAGCGTGCAGAAATCAAGCGCAGGCAGCGGAAAGAATGTGCGGCATACCTGTCCCACCCTCTGTTTCCCTCAACGATTATCTGTCCCACCTGTGACAGGGACTGTGGTTCTCGTTTTGGACAGTTCAGCCACCTAAGGACTCACTTTGGGAGTGGAAGCAAGTCTTCCTCGATTCCGAGGGACTGCCTATGATGATGATGATGATGGCGGTGATGCTATAATTGACTTTCAGTGTTCACTGTGTTATAGCGAATAGGATTTTTCCTGCTTTCCTCGACAGCATCATTTGGGGCGGAGCGCAGAAAGGAAAAGCTTCCCTTGAATCTCAGTGGAGGGAGAGTCATTCTGATCCTGCTCCGGGGATCAGAACCTCCAGGTTTTACTTTCTGCTCTCTGCCCAGGGACTGCTTAACACCCAGGCAGTGAAGTCAAAAATTTACCCCAATGTGGTTCAAAGGATCCTCTGTTACTGAATCAAAGTACAACAAGATGAACACAAGGGACAGTAAAAGCAATTAGACCAAAGTCGCCCATCCCTTTTGGGTGAATCCACCCCACAAAGCCACACTCTCACCATCTCCTTCAATCCTTGCTTTTCGGAAGCCCATTCGAATTGTCTCCGGAACCCTTGTATACTGTCCACTGCAATAGCTTTCACTAGTAACTTATTGCACAGGTCTATTACCCGTTAGGCAATAGTCTCGGGATAAGGGGTCAGCTATTTAAGACTGAGATGAGGGGGAATTTCTTCACTCGGAATCCTTGGAATTCTCTACCCCAAAGAGTCATTGATTCCGATTGGTTGAGTATATTCAAGGCTGAGATCGATAGATGATTGGACTCTAGGGGGGGGGGATCAGGGGATATGGGGATTGGGCGGGAAAGTGGAGTTGAGGTAGAAGATCAGCTGTGATATTAGTGAATGGCGGAGCAGGCTCGAGGGGCCAAATGGCCGACTCCTGCTCCTAATTCTTATGTTCTTATGTCATGTGAGGTTCTGCTTGACTACCCCTCTTGCCTTTTAATGAATGCCCCTGGTATTTGAGCACTTCATTACCTGGGCCAAGTTTTCCAATTGTCCATGTGATCTTTCAAACCTCAACTCTGCCATTTTGAGGTTGCCTTTGTTCCCAAAGAAAAAGGTCCTAAACCTTTCCTCATTACTTAAAATCCTGATACCCAAGTTGATGTGTGTACACTTTGTACCCGATCAAGGGCAAGGTGCCAGTATTATAACCAACAAATCTGTTTCTAGCTTAAAGAAAATTTAATCTCCGAACAACTGTGGAACTGGGAATTTTCATAAGAACATAAGAAATAGGAGCAGGAGTCGGCCATTCGGCCCCTCGAGCCTGCTCCGCCATTCAGTAAGATCATGGCTGGTCTGGTCTTGGCCTCAGCTCCACTTCCCTGCGCACACCCCATAACCCTTCACTCCCTTATCGCTCAAAAATCTGTCTATGTCCGCCTTTAATATAGTCAATGATCCAGCCTCCACAGCTCTCTGGAGCAGGGAATTCCACAGAAATTCCTCCTCATCTCAGTTCTAAATGGGAGGCCCCTTATTTGGTTTCTGCCTTTGACCAGGACTGGTAGCCTAGAAATTAAGCATTATTATCGATATAATTTTTTAAATTTTACTCATGCTGTCCTTCGTGTTGTTGTGACTGCGATGCTGACAGGTCAATAAACTTCACTTTTCTCTGTTAGACAAATCATATTAATCACTATGGCTGCAGACATTTCAATGGCACCAATTAAACCACAGTGTTGTACAATATCTCTGTTAATATCCAGTTCCTTAAACGTTGTCAATTGTTCATAAAGTGCCTCCATCTAATTAAGTAGCTTCCAGCTTAAATAATAACGTGATCTATTAACTACGTGCATGTATGGAAATGTTGGACTATCCACACCTACTATCCACCGCAAGGCTTTTTTTTCGCTGTAATAATTAATCTTCCTCAAGCACTAGAAAAACACAAGCACATAATCTTGGCAAGAGTCCTTTGCCAAGCACGCTATCTTACTGAGGAACGGTGGTGTCAACTGCACAGAGCGAGAGAGAGACATGCACAGTCATAAAACAAATAAATATCAGTTATATAAAGAATTCGTATGAATCAGTCACAGGTCCAGGCTGCAAACTTTTTGTTCTGTAGAATGCGAGAACGCAAAGATCAGAAGATGGATGAGGATTAGTCACTGAAGCATTTTTGTTACGGCAGCGATGTTGATTAAATAAACAAATGTGTTCAGTGTGTGTTTGGGACAGTCCAGAGGTTCCATTTCGTTTATTTTTACAAACAAGCTCAGCCCTTATGGATACTTCGTGGAATAAAGAGAAACTGGAGAAGCATTTAAACCGCGACACTGCACAGCAGCGTAAAAGTCAGGAACGCTCCCGAAACGTGCAGGCAAATGCTCCTCTGTGCGTGTCCCAGCAATCAGGCCAGACGCAAAACACAATACAAGTCGTAATCTTCAAATAAAGATTGTTTTTATCTGGAATAGCGCTGCATTGGAGATAGTAGCTGAAGGGATCAATCAATGCACTCATTCACGGGATGTGGGCATGAGCTGGCGTGGCCAGCATTTATTGCCCATCCCTAATTGCCCTTGAGAAGATGGTGGTGAGCCGCCATCTTGAACTGCTGCAGTCCGTGTGGTGAAGGTGCTCCCACAGTGCGGGTTCCAGGATTTTGACCCAGCGACGATGAAGGAACGGCGATATATTTCCAATGTGAGGGTGGAGTGTGTGACTTGGAGGGGGAACTTGGAGGTGGTGGTGTTCCCATCAGATCGCCGCTGGAACACACTCCAGGCCGCGTGCGATGTACTCCCGGCCAATGCTCCCGCGAAGCGGCGCGGCCTTGTGGCCATGCGGTCATCCGCAAGGTCCTCCGTGGCCGCAAAGATGGGCCGCGCATTGGAGGAGGCAGCGCGACTTACGGGGGTCGTTCCTCCAGCCCTGTGTGTTGGACTGTGTGTTAGAACATGCTGCACACTGTATAAAATACACTCGACTGAGTCATTCTAAATACACTTGGATACAAATGGTGTTCCGTTCTTTGCTCAAGTTACAGAGCATTAGCTGTGGCTCAGTGGGAAGCACACTCGCTTCCGAGTCAGAAGGTTGTGCGTTCAAGTCCCACTCCAGGGACTTAAGCACATAAATCTAGGCTAACACTCCAGTCCAGTGCAGTGCAGAGGGAGTGCTACACTGTTGAGGGTCCTGCCTTTCCGATGAGACATTAAACTGAGGGACCCGTCTGCTCTCTCAGGTAGATGTAAAAGATCCCATGGCCACTATTTCAAGGACTATTTCAAGGAGTTCTCCCTGCTGTCCTGGGGCCAATATTTATCCCTCAACCAACATAGCAAAAACAAATTATCTGGTCATTATCACATTGCTGTTTGTGGGAGCTTGCTGTGTGTAAATTGGCTGCTGCGTTTCCCACATTACAACAGTGACTACCCTTCATAAAGTACTTCATTGGCTGTAAAGCACTTTGACATGTCTGGTGGTCGTGAAAGGCGCTATATAAATCCAAGTCTTTCATCAGTGGTGTGGAGTGTGTAAATATGTGAATGATGCTCAAGTCAAAGCGCAACCATCCAGGCAAGTGGCTTTTTCTTGACTCCGTGATGTGAGGTGAGGTACGTGTGAAGTCAGTCGGTGCCCTTTGTGTATGTTCAGAAGGACACTGAACTTTATCAGTGTTAACAACACCCTCTGCTTATTGCTGCTTTTGACTGGCTCACCGCAATCTCGAAAGCAGAAATCGATGCTTTAATCATGGATAAATCCCCAATAAACTCCCGACGCTGGGTGGTGGAGTGCTTTTGAAAGCTGCGTGCAGCTGTCTGCCGACCGCCTGTGTGGGCAGCTGGTTTCCCCGCTGCACCTGTGAGCTGTGTGAGGCTTCGGCCTATGCTCAGGTCCCCGATCGGATTCACTGTGGACCAAACGTTCCTTTTTCAATCTACTAACTAAATATTTGTCCAAGCAGTGCTGAGTGTGCTGTGCGACCATTTTCCCCTTTCAGCTGTCTGGATCGTCCTAACTCATACCAAGTCCCGCTCACCCATCACCCACTGTGTCCTAACTCATACCAAGTCCCGCTCACCCATCACCCACTGTGTCCTAACTCATACCAAGTCCCGCTCACCCATCACCCCCTGTGTCCTAACTCATACCAAGTCCCGCTCACCCATCACCCACTGTGTCCTAACTCGCATCAAGTTAGATGCAGGAAGAATGTTCCCAATGTTGGGGAAGTCCAGAACCAGGGGTCACAGTCTAAGGATAAGGGGTAAGCCTTTTAGGACCGAGATGAGGAGAAACTTCTTCACCCAGAGAGTGGTGAACCTGTGGAATTCTCTACCACAGAAAGTTGTTGAGGCGAATTCACTAAATATATTCAAAAAGGAGTTAGATGAAGTCCTTACTACTAGGGGGATCAAGGGGTATGGCGAGAAAGCAGGAATGGGGTACTGAAGTTGTATGTTCAGCCATGAACTCATTGAATGGCGGTGCAGGCTCGAAGGGCCGAATGGCCTACTCCTGCACCTATTTTCTATGTTTCTATGTTTCTAAGTCCCGCTTACCCATCACCCCCTGTGTCCTAACTCACACCAAGTCCCGCTCACCCATCACCTCCTGCGTCCTAACTCGCACCAAGTCCAGCTCATCCATCACCCCTGTGTCCTAACTCGCACCAAGTCCCACTCACCCATCACCCTCTGTGTCCTAACTCGCACCAAGTCCCGCTCACCCATCACCCCCTGTGTCCTAACTTGCACCAAGCCCCACTCACCCATCACCCCCTGTGTCCTAACTTGCACCAAGTCCTGCTCACCCATTACCCCCTGTGCTCGCTGACCTACATTGGCTCCCGGTTAAGCAATGCCTCGATTTCAAAATTCTCATCCTTGTTTGCAAATCCCTCCATGGCCTCGCCCCTCCCTATCTCTGTAATCTCCTCCAGCCCCACAACCCCCCCCAAGATGTCTGCGATTCTCTAATTCTGCCCTCTTGAGCATCCCTGATTATAATCGCTCCACCATTGGTGGCCGTGCCTTCTGTTACCTGGGCCCCAAGCTCTGGAACTCCCTCCCTAAACCTCTCCACCTCTCTACCTCTCTCTCCTCCTTCAAGGCGCTCCTTAAAACCTACCTCTTTGACCAAGCTTTTGGTCACCTGCCCTAATATCTACTTTGAGGCTTGGTGTCAATGTTTTCATCTCATAACACTCCTGTGAAGCGCCTCGGGACGTTTCACTATGTTAAAGATGCTATATAAATACAATTTGTAGTTGTTGTTTTAAGTTATTCTCTCACTCTTGCTTTGCTCCGAAGCTCAAAGGATTGAGCGTTGAGTCGAGGTGTGTCAGCTCTGGTTGAGCGTGTTCGCACTTACTTTTGCAGTCCATTACCTCCTGTGTCCTAACTTGCACCAAGGCGCCCAGGCGCTCATTGCGGGCGCAGCTCCGGGCGGACGGATCGGGCAGGAGTCAAAACTCTCGCCAGTGTCGCAACCAGGGCCGCTACACACCTGGCGCAGCTCTTCCCGGCAGTGCTGCTCAGCGACACGGCCAAACCCAACCGCTGGAGCGCAGCAGGGCGCTGGAAACCTCACCGCTGCCTTTCACACCGCTCCAGAGCGAAACCCGGAGCACAAAGGACCGGAAAATCCAGCCCTATATATATATATATCTATCTATAGACAAAATAAGGAAACATTCCATTTGGTAATTATGCCATAAACCCTAAAGCACCAGTCAATTTAATCACAAACAGATAAACCGCACTGGAAATAATCTACGCCAACTCTCTACAAGCACCAGAAGATAGACACAACAGACTAATTACTACCTGTCATCTCCGCAATTCATTTACACCCTCCGATTTTCTACCGTCTCCCTTGAAGGTTCTTCTCACAGCTCATTAAAGTGATCTAAACGATCCCACGGCACTACATCGAAGAAGAGCAGGGGGAGATCACCCGATATCCTGGCCAATGTTTACTCCTCAGCCAACATCATTAAAACTGATTGTCTGGCCATTATTGTGAACTACGCACTTGTGAGCATGCTCACAGGTTTGTAGAGTTGTTGCCTGGGCCTGGCCAAGGAGGCCATCAACCAGTCCAGGCAGCGGGCAGTCGAGGGGGTCGTTCAGCCCGACTGCCTGCCTCTGTTCCGCAGCTTCGTTTGCGCCAGGGTGTCCCTGGAGATGGAGCACGCGGTGTCCACCGGTACGCTCGCGGCCTTCCGCGAGAGGTGGCCGCCGGAGGGACTGGAGTGCAGCATCACCCCCGGCAACCAAATTTTTATTTGCCCGTTTATTGTTAAAAAGTTTTATTTGTTAATTTTTCGGTTCTAGTGCCCCTTTAAAGTTCTTCTCAAAATAGTTGTAGAGCTGTTGCATTGGGAGTGGCTTAGCCAGTCACGTGACGTTCACAAGACTCAATAAAACCCCAGTCAATTGGTTCTCGGTCATCCACAATGAGGCAGGTGGTTGTGAGCCGGGTGAATGAACTGGTAATGTGTAGTGTGATTGTTAAACCTTTTGCTAATAAACCTACTAGTTCTTAATAGCAATGTGTTGCTATGAATTCTTAAGCAAAAAAGCCATGAAGCAAATACATTACAATTATCCCATTGCTGTTTGTGGGAGCTTGCTGTGCGCAAATTGGCTGCCGCGTTTCCTACACTGCAACATTGACTACACTTGCAGAAAGTACTTCATTGGCTGTGAAGCGCTTTGGGATGTCCCGAGGTTGTGAAAGGCGCTATATAAATGCAAGTTCTTTCTCTTTGTTTCTAATGAGGCACGCAGTTGTATCAAACGTAACCCCACCTTTTCAGGGCAATCGGAGATGGGTAATAAATGCCAGCGTTAATAGTGATCCCGAGAATGAATGCAAAATAAAATAACTGTGAGGAGCAAGGCAGTGACAGCGGGCAACTTCAGCTGATGAAGGAAATCCATGTGTTGTAGCTGTAGTTATATTATGCCTCTGGTCCCGTGCGCAGTCGGGGCAGGGCGGCTATCCGCGGTTGGAAAGGTCTATGTTCCCGCTAAGCTGCAGGCGTGATCCTGGAGGTTTGATGACCTATATTTCTTGTCCAGTGTGTATAGAAAGTGAAACGTGGGTTTTATTAACGGAATTGTGCGGTGTATTTGGTGTTAGACGGTAGTGCTGATGAACTATATGGTGTTTGGGAACGCTGCGGGAGGATTGGGAGTTTAGAACAGTGGTCCTAAAATACTGCCCAGCGCGCTTATAGTCGTTGGACATGGGCTGAATTTTCGGTCTTCTGCCGCCCCTGTATTCACCCCCAGAGTGGTGGTAATGGCGGCAGTAAGCAATTCCGGGCGGGTGGCCAACTCCCAGCACCCCACCGGGACATTCGGTGCCGGTAACGAGGGGGCGGGGAGCATTACCGCCCGGGAGAGGCGAGCCAGTGTGTAACGCCTCTGGTTGCGACACCGGCTCAATTTTTGGATCGCGCCCCTTGGTGGGAACGCCTGTGAAAGCGGGCGGCCCGAGCTGTAGCGGCCGCCGTGAGGTAAGCAATGTCCACCTCGGGTAAGTGTGGTTGGTTTTTGGGGGGGGTGGGGGGGGGGGGGTTTGCAATTGATGTTGTGGCGGCATGAGTTATTTATTGGGAATGTTTTTGCTGTTTTTTTTCAGGTTTTTTTCCTTTCGCCCGAGGCCTCTCTCAGGGCGCTCCGAGGCCGGCTGTTTAGCTTGGGATTTTCGCTTGCTCAGCCGGACTATCGCCCTGTGAGAGGTGCGCATCACCTCCTTTAGCGCTCTGTCCCACACTCAGGGCCCAGCTGCCCAATTTTGGTGACTGAGGCGCAAACCGTTCCCGGGCGCAAACTTTACTGCTCCACCGCCATTACTGCCCGAAATTCAGCAAGACCGAAAATCCAGCCTATTGGAACAAAAGGTTATACAAGGACAACCCACTTTTGTCTTTAGCTGTGGAACTGTATTTCTTGTCCAGTGTGTATAGAAAGTTAAACTGGGTTTTATTAATGGAATTGTGTAGTCAATTTGGTGTTAGATGGTAGTGCTGATAAACGATATGGTGTTTGGGAACCGAGGGAATGGTCCTAAAATATGAACATGTGTTGGATACAATAATAATAAGTTTTATTTATATAGCGCCTTTAACGTAGTAAAATGTCCCAAGGCGCTGCACAGGAGTGTTAGAGACAAACAGATAAATTTGACACCGAGCCACAGAAGAAATTAAGGCAGATTTTCAAAGGCTTGTTTAAAGAGGTAGGTTTCAACGAGCCTCTTAAAGGAGCAAGGCGAGGTAGAGAGGCGGAGAGGTTTCGGGAGGGAGTTCCAGAGCTTGGGGCCCAGGCACCTGAAGGCACGGCCACCGATGGTTGAGCAGTTATAATGAGGGATGCTCAAGAGGCCAGAATTTGAGGAGCGCAGACATCGTGTGGGATTGTGAAGCTGAAAAATATTACCGAGATCAGGAGGGGCGAGGCCATGGAGTGATTTGTAAACACGGATGAGAATTTTGACATCGAGGCGTTGTTTAACTGGGAGCCAATGTAGGTCAGAAAGCACAGGGGTGATGGGTGATCTTGACTTGGTGCGGGTTAGTACACGGGCTGCTGAGCTTTGGATGACTTCAAGTTTACGGCCAGCCAGGAGTGAGTTGGAGTAATCAAGTTTCAGCAGCAGAAGATATGGTGCGAAGGAACATGTTGTGTGTTAGCTGTGATACTGGTGGAGATGATTTACTTCCTCCTTCGTTGGAAATGACAGGAGCATGAGTGCGCATGCAAAAGTCAACCTGCCTGAGGCCAACCCCAGTTTACTGCCCTCCCACGTTTCCCTTGTCTTGTCAGCAATATCACACGCCAGGATGTGTTGGCACATCCGCTTTTCGGCAGTGTGTGGCTTAGTATTCCTGCAGAGTGTGTCGGTATTCTTCATATTGTGCCTTCACCCACTCGTTCTCTTTGTGGCAAAACGTCTCGTGACAGTTAATCTAAAGATTAATTTGTCTAGTCCTTTGTGGGATTTTTCCCTCATTGTTACCTTAAATATTCGTGTCTTTGGCATGGATCCGAAGACTCGATTGGAGACAGTGCAAACTCCTTGTTGACCTTCTATTGCCAGAGTAGATGCATCAGAAATAGCAGCAGGAGTAGGTCAGTTGACTCTTCAAACCTGTTCTGCATGGATGTTCCATAAACGTGTTGTAACATACGGACAGTTGGAGTTAGTTTGGAACAGCTTTTAGGCCTGAAATGGCTCACTTCTAAACCCATATATATTTGTCTTTGACAATGGTTGTCAGGTAGCCCCCCGCATCGTTCTTGACACGGCTGACCACTCTATCCTTCTCCAACACCTCTCCACCGTCGTCCAGCTGGGTGGGACTGCACTCGCCTGGTTCCATTCTTATCTATCTAATCGCAGCCAGAGAATCTCCTGCAACGGCTTCTCTTCCCACTCCCGCATCGTTACCTCTGGTGTCCCCCAAGGATCTGTCCTTCGTCCACTCCTATTTCTCATCTACATGCTGCCTCTTGGCAACAGCATCCGGAAATACAGTGTCAGTTTCCACACAGAAACATAGAAAATAGATGCAGGAGTAGGCCATTCGGCCCTTCGAGCCTGATGTACGCTGATGACACCCAGCTCTACCTCACTACCACTTCTCTCGACCCCTCCACGGTCTCTAAATTGTCAGAATGCTTGTCCGACTTCCAGTACTGGATGAGCAGAAATTTTCTCCAATTAAATATTGGGAAGATTTCCCCAGCCACTGACTCCATCCCTCTCCCTAACAACTGTCTGAGGCTGAACCACAATGTTCACAACCTTGGTGTCATATTTGACCCCGAAATGAGTTTCCGCATATCCGCTGCATAACTAAGACCGCCTATTTCCACCTCCGTAACATCGTCCGTCTCCGCCCCTGCCGCAGCTCATGCGCTGCTGAAACCCCCATCAATGTCTTTGTTACCTCCATACTTGACTATAACAACACACTCCTGGCTGGCCTCCCACATTCTACCCTATGTAAACTGGAGACCATCCAAAACTCAGCTGCCCGTGTCCTAACTCACATCAAATCCCATTCACCCATCACCCCTGTGCTCGCTGGCCTACATTGGCTCCCAGTTAAGCAACGCCTCGATTTCAAATCCCTCCATGGCCTTACCTCTCCCTATCTCTGTGATCTCCTCCAGCCCCACAACCTCCCCGAGATGTCTGCGCTCCTCTAATTTTGGCCTCTTGAGCATCCCTGATTATAATCGCTCAAACTTTGGTGACCGTGCCTTCCGCTGCCTGGGCCCCAAGCTCTGGAACTCCCTGCCTAAATCTCTCTGCCTCTCTACTTACATAGAAACATAGAAAATAGGTGCAGGAGTAAGCCATTCGGCCCTTTGAGCCTGCACCACCATTCGATAAAATCATGGCTAATCATTCCCTCAGTAGCCCTTTCCTGCTTTCTCTCCATACCCCTTGATCCCCTTAGCTGTAAGGGCCATATCTAACTCCCTCTTGAATATATCCAAAGAACTGGCATCAACAACTCTCTGCGGCAGGGAATTCCATAGGTTAACAACTCTCTGAGTGAAGAAGTTTCTCCTCATCTCAGTCCTAAATGGCCTACCCCTTATCCTAAGACTGTGGCCCCTGATTCTAGACTTCCCCAACATCGGGAACAATCTACCCGTATCTAACCTGTCCCGTCCCGTCAGAATCTTGTATGTTTCTATGAGATCCCCTCTCATCCTTCTAAACTCCAATGTATAAAGGCCCAGTTGATCCAGTCTTTCCTCATATGTCAGTCCAGCCATCCCGGGAATCAGTCTGGTGAACCTTTGCTGCACTCCCTCAATAGCAAGAACATCCTTCCTCAGATTAGGAGACCAAAACTGAACACAATATTTCAAGTGAGGCCTCACCAAGGCCCTGTTCAACTGCAGTAAGACCTCCCTGCTCCTATACTCAAATCCCCTAGCTATGAAGGCCAACATACCATTTGTCTTTTTCACTGCCTGCTGTACCTGTATGCCAACTTTCAATGACTGATGTACCATGACACCCAGGTCTCATTGCACCTCCCCTTTACTAATCTGCCACCATTCAGATAATATTCTGTCTTTGCGTTTTTACCCCCAAAGTGGATAACCTCACATTTATCCACATTATACTGCATCTGCCATGCATTTGCCCACTCACCTAACCTGTCTAAGTTACCCTGCAGCCTCTTAGCATCCCCCTCACAGCTCACACCGCCACCCAGTTTAGTGTCATCTGCAAACTTGGAGATATTACACTCAATTCCTTCATCCAAATCATTGATGTATATTGTAAAGAGCTGGGGTCCCAGCACTGAGTCCTGCGGCAGTCCACTAGTCACTGCCTGCCATTCTGAAAAGGACCCGTTTATCCCGACTCTCTGCTTCCTGTCTGCCAACCAGTTCTCTATCCACGTCAGTATATTACCCCCAATACCATGTGCTTTGATTTTGCACACCAATCTCTTGTGTGGGACCTTGTCAAAAGCCTTTTGAAAATCCAAATACACCACATCCACTGGTTCTCCCCTTGTCCACTCTACTAGTTACATCCTCAAAAAATTCCAGAAGCTTTGTCAAGCATGATTTCCCCTTCATAAATCCATGCTGACTTGGACCAATCCTGTCACTGCTTTCCAAATGCGCTGCTATTACATCTTTAATAATTGATTCCAACATTTTCCCCACTACTGATGTCAGGCTAACTGGTCTATAATTACCCACTTTCTCTCTCCCTCCCTTTTTAAAAAGTGGTGTTACATTAGTTACCCTCCAGTCCATAGGAACTGATCCCGAGTCGATAGATTGTTGGAAAATGATCACTAATGCATCCACTATTTCTAAGGCCACTTCCTTAAGTACTCTGGGATGCAGACTATCAGGCCCCGGGGATTTATCGGCCTTCAATCCCATCAATTTCCCTAACACAATTTCCCGCCTAATAAGGATATCCTTCAGTTCCTCCTTCTCACTAGACCCTTGGTCCCCTAGTACTTCCGGAAGGTTATTTGTGTCTTCCTTCGTGAAGACAGAACCAAAGTATTTGTTCAATTGGTCTGCCATTTCTTTGTTCCCCATTATAAATTCACCTGAATCCGACTGCAAAGGACCTATGTTTGTCTTCACTAATCTTTTTCTCTTCATATATCTATAGAAGCTTTTGCAGTCAGTTCTTATGTTCCCAGCAAGCTTCCTCTCGTACTCTATTTTCCCCCTCTTAATTAAACCCTTTGTCCTCCTCTGCTGAATTCTAAATTTCTCCCAGTCCTCAGGTCTGCTGCTTTTTCTGGCCAATTTATCTGCCTCTTCCTTGGATTTAACACTATCCTTAATTTCCCTTGTTAGCCACGGTTGAGCCACCTTCCCCGTTCTCTTCCCTCCTTTAAGACACTCCTTAAAAACTCCGGCTTTGGTAAAACCACCTGCCCTAATTTCTGCTTATGTGGCTCAGTGTTAAATGTCATAATACTCCTATGAACAGCCTTGTTATGTTTTACTGCGCTAAAGGCCCCGTCTGCTCTCTAAACTGGACGTAAAAGATCCCATGGCATAATTTCGAAGAAGAGCAGGGGAGTTATCCCCAGTGTTCTGGCCAATATTTATCCCTCAATCTACATAACAAAAAACAGATTATCTGGGTCATTATCACATTGCTATTTGTGGGAGCTTGCTGTGCGCAAATCGGCTGCCGCATTTCCCACATTACAACAGAGACTACACTCCAAAAGTACTTCATTGGCTTCAAAGCGCTTTAAGACGTCCAGTGGTCGTAAAAGGCGCTATATAAATCCAAGTCTTTCTTTTTCTTTCAGATTATTAAATGAGTAATTGGTGTTAGCTAGTTTGGTGGGTAAACAACAATAGGCTGCATTTATATAGCACCTTTAACATAATCAAACATCCCACTGTGTTTCATAGGAGCATTATGAGAGAGAATTTGACACTGAGCCACACAAGGAGATATTGTGGCAGATGACCAGTTATTTATTTTCATTTGATCATCCTTGTTCTGCTTTCCTAGTGAAGGTGGGTTAATGCCAGTGTCAAACAGCAGACAGAGAAATGTGTATAAGCGCATGCAGCATTCATCCATGGATATCACCACTAGAAAATTCTAGGCTTACATGATCTGAATAATAAAATAAGTTGCTCATGTTGCATACATTTAATAGCATCATTGCTTTTGTACCAAGACCACTTTGAGCATTTTAAGCACTCTGGGAAACTCGGATTTTTACTGTCCCCTCACCCCGCCACTCCCATTTAATGTTCGCTTCAAAGGCACCTCAATGGTTGTAAAGCGCTTTGGGTCGTGCTGAGGTCGTGAAAGGCGCTATATAAATACAAGCCTGCTTCTGCGCTGTAAATTCTAAGCGATTCTTTCTTTCAATCTTTGCATAGAATATACACCATGGAAACAGGCCATTCGGCCCAACTAGTCTGTGCTGGTGTTTATACTCCACACAGGTCTCCACCCATTCTATCTGCCTCATCTCAACCTTTCAGCATATCTCTCAATTCCTGTTCCTCTCATGTTCTTGTCTACTTTCCTTTTGAGAGCATCAAAGCTATTTGCCCCAACCACTTCCTGTGGTAGCGAGTTCCACATTCGAATCACTGTCTGAATAAAGTGATTTCCCCATTGAATTTCTGAGTGACTATCTTGTATTTAATGCCCCTAGTTTTGCATTCTCCCACAAGTGGAAACATTCTCTCCACATCTACCTAGCCCAACCCATTCCTGCTTTTTAATACCCCCAACAGATCTCCTTTAAGCCTCCTCTAAGTCTAAAGGAAAAATGCCCCAACCTGTTCAATTTTGCCCGATAGTTGCAATCTCTCTTTTCTTGTACCGATGACCCTGGGAGTCCCTGGCCAAAGACCACCCTAAGTGAAGAAAGAGCATCCGGGAGGGTGCTGAGCACCTCGAGTCTCATCGTCGAGAACATGCAGAAAGCAATCGCAGGCAGCGGAAGGAGCATGCGGCAAACCAGACTCCCCACCCACCCTTTCCCTCAACCACTGTCTGTCCCACCTGTGACAGAGACTGTAATTCCTGTATTGGACTGTTCAGCCACCTGAGAACTCACTTTTAGAGTGGAAGCAAGTCTTCCTCAATTTTGAGGGACTGCCGATGATGATGTTCTTGTACCATCCATTAAATCTTTTTTGCACTTTCTCCAGTGCTTCTGTGTCCTTTTTACAGTATCGAGCCAAGAACTGTGCCCAGTACTCTCAGTGCAACCTGACCAGGGTTCTACACAAGTTTAACCTAACTTCACATGTTTGAATTCTACACCCCTAGAAATAAATCCCAGAACACTGTTAGCATTTCGAATTGCTTTACTGAGCTGCGATGCTGCTTTTAATGATTTGTTCATTTGTATCCCTTGATACTTTGCTCTTCTACCCCATTCAGTCTCTTATTTTCTAAGGTGTCAGTGATGTTTCTATTTTCCCTGCCAAAAGGCATCACCTCACATTAATCTATGTTAAACTTCATTTGCCGCTTAATTGCCCAGTCTACAAGTTTTCTAATGCCATCTTGTATTATGTTGCGTTCTTCCTCAGTGTCAGCCGTACCCCCTCAGTATGGTATCAACTGCAAAGCTTGATATTGAGTTACTTGTTCCGAAATCCGAATCATTGATGTAAATTATAAATAACAGCGGTGCCAGCACTGATCCTTGTGGAGCAGCAGCATAGAGTGGCATTCGTGAGTTTGGTAAGTGGGTGAGTTTTAAGGGTTATTCTCTTTAAACCATTTGGAGGCTGGAGTAAATTGTTAGTGGCAATTCTCAGTTGCTTCTAAGTAAGAAGCAGTTTAATTTAAAGGGGAAAAGTTAAATAGGTGGGAATCTTTCAGGTTTAGGCAGAGAAAAAAAAGGTAACTCTCCAGTAGGAGGCAATTAGCAGCTAGTTAAAACCAGTTCTGTAAACGACTGACCAGTAGTGAGACATCTGACCTAGATACAGTTTAAAAAGAGGCAGCTCATGCAGAGCATGGAGTGCAGCAGCAAAGAGTGGCATTCGTGAGTTTGGTAAGTGAGTGAGTTCGGGCAAGTGGGGGTGGCAGATTCTGTTTTGTCTTGTTTTTCCTACCAGTGCTGACACTAGAGCAGTTGATAAGGAGTGCGAGAGTAGGAGACGGAGGCCCAGAGACCAGCCCAGCCAGCTGCGGACAAAGATAGAGGGGAGCGAAATCGAGAGGTGATGTCACAGCCATGCTGGTAAGTGGTTGGCTGTTCGACTGGTAAGTATAACTCTCTTTTAGACTGACTTTTAGAATGGCTTAATTGGCAGCGAACTACTAAGTAGCTGTTTGGTGCTTAAGTAAATTTTAGTAAGTAAATTAATTTAAGGGTTAAGTCATGGCAGGAGAGCTTGGACCCGTGTCATGTTCCTCCTGTGCTATGTCGGAAATCAGGGACACTGGAAGTGTCCCTGACTACTATGTGTGTGGGAAGTGTGTCCAGCTGCAGCTCCTGACAGATCGCATGACGGCACTGGAGCTGCGGATGGACTCACTCTGGAGCATGCGCGATGCTGAGAATGTTGTGGATAGCACATTTAGTGAGTTGGTCACACCGCAGGTAAGGGTTAGGACAGGTAGTGAGTGGGTGACCAAGAGACAAGGCAAGAGCAGAAAGGTAGTGCAGGAGTCCACTGCGGTCATCTCCCTCCAAAAAAATATACCGTTTTGGTTATTGTTGGGGGAGATGACTTACCAGGGGAAGGCACCAGCAGCCAGGTTCATGGCACTGTGGGTGACTCTGCTGCACAGAATGGCGGGAAAAAGAGTGGGAGAGCTATAGTGATAGGGGACTCTATTGTAAGGGGAATAGGAGTTTCTGCGGCCGCAACCGAGACTCCAGGATGATATGTTGCCTCCCTGGTGCAAGGGTCAAGGATGTCTCGGAGTGGCTGCAGAGCATTCTGGAGAGAGATGGTGAACAGCCAGTTGTCGTGGTACATGTAGGTACCAACGATATAGGTAAGAAGCGGGAAGAGGTCCTACAAGCTGAATTTAGGGAGCTAGGAGTTAAATTAAAAAGTAGGACCTCAAAGGTAGTAATCTCTGGATTGCTACCAGTGCCACATGCTAATCAGAGTAGAGGGAGCAGGATAGTTAGAATAAATACGTGGCTTGAGCAGTGGTGCAAGAGGGAGGGATTCAAATTCCTGGGACATTGGAACCAGTTCTGGGGGAAGTGGGACCTGTACAAAAGGGATGGTTTGCACTTGGGCAGGACTGGAACTGATGTCCTGGGGGTAACATTTGCTCATACAGTTTAAACTAATATGGCAGGGGGATGGAAACCTATGCAGCGAGACAGGGCGAAGTAATATGGAGTCAGAAACAGATGGTAGAAAGGTAAAAAGCAATAGTGGAAGGCCGAGTAAACAAAGGCAAGAAACAAACAGGGCCACACTACATCATAATTCTAAAAGGACAAAGGGTGTTAAAAAAACAAGCCTGAAGGCTTTGTGTCTTAATGCAAGGAGTATCCGTTATAAGGTGGATGAATTCACTGTGCAAATAGATGTTAACAGATATGATGTGATTGGGATTACAGAGACGTGGCTCCAGGATGATCAGGGTTGGGAACTCAACATCCAAGGGTATTCAACATTCAAGAAGGATAGAATAAAAGGAAAAGGAGGTGGGTAGCATTGCTGGTTAAAGAGGAGATTAATGCAATAGTTAGGAAGGACATTAGCTTGGATGATGTGGAATCTATATGGGTAGAGCTGCAGAACACCAAAGGGCAAAAAACGTTAGTGGGAGTTGTGTACAGACCTCCAAACAGTAGTAGTGATGTTGGGGAGGGCATCAAACAGGAAATTAGGGGTGCATGCAATAAAGGTGCAGCAGTTATCATGGGTGACTTTAATATGCATATAGATTGGGCTAACCAAACTGGAAGCAATATGGTGGAGGAAGATTTCCTGGAGTGCATAAGGGATGGTTTTCTAGACCAATATGTCAAGGAACCAACTAGGGGGGAGGCCATCTTAGACTGGGTGTTGTGTAATGAGAGAGGATTAATTAGCAATCTCATTGTGCGAGGCCCCTTGGGGAAGAGTGACCATAATATGGTGGAATTCTACATTAGAATGGAGAATGAAACAGTTAATTCAGAGACTATGGTCCAGAACTTAAAGAAGGGTAACCTTGAAGGTATGAGACATGAATTGGCTAGGATAGATTGACGAATGATACTTAGGGGTTGACAGTGGATGGGCAATGGCAGACATTTAGAGACCGCATGGATGAACTACAACAATTGTACATCCCTGTCTGGCGTAAAAATAAAAAAGGGAAGGTGGCTCAACCGTGGCTATCAAGGGAAATCAGGGATAGTATTAAAGCCAAGGAAGTGGCATACAAATTGGCCAGAAATAGCAGTGAACCCGGGACTGGGAGCAATTTGGAACTCAGCAGAGGAGGTCAAAGGGTTTGATTAGGGCAGGGAAAATAGAGTACGAGAGGAAGCTTGCAGGGAACATTAAGACGGACTGCAAAAGCTTCTATAGATATGCAAAGAGAAAAAGGTTAGTAAAGACAAACGTAGGTCCCCTGCAGTCAGAATCAGGGGAAGTCATAACGGGGAACAAAGAAATGGCAGACCAATTGAACAAGTACTTTGGTTCGGTATTCACTAAGGAGGACACAAACAACCTTCCGGATATAAAAGGGGTCAGAGGGTCTAGTAAGAAGGAGGAACTGAGGGAAATCCTTATTAGGCGAGAAATTGTGTTGGGGAAATTGATAGAATTGAAGGCCGATAAATCCCCAGGGCCTGATGGACTGCATCCCAGAGTACTTAAGGAGGTGGCCTCGGAAATAGCGGATGCATTGACAGTCATTTTCCAACATTCCATGGACTCTGGATCAGTTCCTATGGAGTGGAGGGTAGCCAATGTAACCCCACTTTTTAAAAAGGGAGGGAGAGAGAAAACAGGGAATTATAGACCGGTCAGCCTGACATCGGTAGTGGGTAAAATGATGGAATCAATTATTAAGGATGTCATAGTAGCGCATTTGGAAAGCACTGACAGGATCGGTCCAAGTCAGCATGGATTTGTGAAAAGGAAATCATGCTTGACAAATCTTCTGGAATTTTTTGAGGATGTTTCCAGTAGAGTGGACAAGAGAGAACCAGTTGATGTGGTATATTTGGACTTTCAGAAGGCTTTCGACAAGGTCCCACACAAGAGATTAATGTGCAAAGTTAAAGCACATGGGATTGGGGGTAGTGTGCTGACGTGGATTGAGAACTGGCTGGCAGACAGGAAGCAAAAAGTAGGAGTAAATGAATACTTTTCAGAATGGCAGGCAGTGACTAGTGGGGTACCGCAAGGTTCTGTGCTGGGGCCCCAGCTGTTTACATTGTACATTAATGATTTAGACGAGGGGATTAAATGTAGTATCTCCAAATTTGCAGATGACACTAAGTTGGGTGGCAGTGTGAGCTGCGAGGAGGATGCTATGAAGCTGCAGAGTGACTTGGATAGGTTAGGTGAGTGGGAAAATGCATGGCAGATGAAGTATAATGTGGATAAATGTGAGGTGGTAAAAACAGAGAGACAGACTATTATCTGAATGGTGACAGATTAGGAAAAAGGGAGGTGCAACGAGACCTGGGTGTCATGGTACATCAGTCATTGAAGGTTGGCATGCAGGTACAGCAGGCGGTTAAGAAAGCAAATGGCATGTTGGCCTTCATAGCGAGGGGATTTGAGTACAGGGACAGGGAGGTGTTACTGCAGTTGTACAGGGTCTTGGTGAGGCCACACCTGGAATATTGTGTATAGTTTTGGTCTCCTAACCTGAGGAAGGACATTCTTGCTATTGAGGGAGTGCAGTGAAGGTTCACCAGACTGATTCCTGGGATGGCGGGACTGACATATCAAGAAAGACTGGATCAACTGGGCTTGAATTCACTGGAGTTCAGAAGAATGAGAGGGGATCTCATAGAAACGTTTAAAATTCTGATGGGTTTAGACAGGTTAGATGCAGGAAGAATGTTCCCAATGTTGGGGAAGTCCAGAACCAGGGGTCACAGTCTAAGGATAAGGGGTAAGCCATTTAGGACCGAGATGAGGAGAAACTTCTTCACCCAGAGAGTGGTGAACCTGTGGAATTCTCTACCACAAAAAGTTGTTGAGGCCAATTCACTAAATATATTCAAAAAGGAGTTCGATGTAGTCCTTACTACTCGGGGGATGAAGTGGTATGGCGCGAAAGCAGGAATGGGGTACTGAAGTTGCATGTTCAGCCATGAACTCATTGAATGGCGGTGCAGGCTCGAAGGGCCGAATGGCCTACTCCTGCACCTATTTTCTATGTTTCTGTTTCTAACATCGCTTGCTACCTTCCTGTAATCTGAATAACTACCTTTTAGCCCTACTCTCTACTTACTGTTTTTTACCCAATTTGTTAGCCATTCAACTATTTGTACCCTGACTCCATATGCCCTTTCTTTCTTTCGTGTCAGCTGTCACTCAGTGGGTCGCCTCTGAGTCAGAAGGTTGTGGGTTCAAGTCTTGCTTCATGGACTTAAGGGGGAAAAAATTCAAAGCTGACATACCCAGTGCAGTGCTGAGGGAGTGCTGCACTGTCGGAGGTGCCGTCTTTCGGATGAGTTAAATCGAAACATAGAAAATTGGTGCAGGAGTAGGCTATTCGGCCCTTTGAGCCTGCACCACCATTCAATAAGATCATCGCTGATCATTCACCTCAGTACCCCTTTCCTGCTTTCTCTCCATACCCCTTGAGCCCCTTAGCCGTAAGGGCCACATCTAACTCCCTCTTGAATGTATCCAATGAACTGGCATTAACAACCCTCTGCAGTAGGGAATTCCACAGGTTAACAATTCTCTGAATGAAGAAGTTTCTCCTCATCTCAGTCCTAAATGGCCTACCCCTTATCCTAAGACTGCGTCCAGTGGTTCTGGACTTATCCAACATCGGGAACATTCTACTCGCATCTAATCTGTCCAGTCCCGTCAGAATTTTATATATTTCTATGAGATCCCCTCTCATCCTTCTAAACTCCAATGTATAAAGGCCCAGTTGATCCAGTCTCTCCTCATATGTCAGTCCTGCCATCCCGGGAATCAGTCTGGTGAACCTTCGCTGCACTCCCTCAATAGCAAGAACGTCCTTCCTCAGATTAGGAGACCAAAACTGAACACAATATTCCAGGTGAGGCCTCACCAAGGCCCTGTATAACTGTAGTAAGACCTCCCTGCTCCTATATTCAAATCCCCTAGCTAGGAAGGCCAACATACCATTTGTCTTCTTCGCCGCCTGCTGTACTTGCTGTACCTGTATGCCAACTTTCAATGACTGATGAACCATGACAACTCTCCTTTTCCTAATCTGCCACCATTCAGATAATATTCTGTCTTCGTGTTTTTGCCCCCAAAGTGGATAACCTCACATTTATCCACATTATAATGCATCTGCCATGCATTTGCCCACTCACCTAACCTGTCCAAGTCAACCTGCAGCCTCCTAACGTCCCCCAGCCTTGGTTGTTAAACCGAGGCCCCATCTGCTCTCTCAAGTGGACGTGAAAGATCCCATGGCACTATTTCGAAAAAGAGCAAGGGATTTATCCCTGGTACCCTGGGGCCAATATTTATCCCTCAATCAACATCACTAAAACAGATTACCTGGGTCATTGTCACATTGTTGTTTGTGGGAGCTTGCTGTGCGCTATTTTGGCTGCTGCGTTTCCTACATTACTTTCTTTTTTTCTTTCATCCGACTGTTGTAAATAGAAATATCCTGAGGGCAATGACTGTTTTAAAATCCTGGCTCCGGGTCAGAAGAAACCAGGATGAAAATGACAGCATTTCTTTCATTTCCATCCGCACTCCGGACACCGTGGGGTGTGACGAAGTGAAAATCTCAGACGTGTCAATCGATTGGAGCACTGGAACATTTCGGTGTGAATAGTATGTTTCACTGGCAGTGGTCACCGTGATCTGACTGTGTGACGATCACATTGTCACCAACCCCCTGCAACCCGAGATCTGTGTGCTTTACCATGCCACGGGAGTGCTGTGTGTAGCAAGCCCGGGATTAGGCCAGCCCACCCCGCAGCTCAGCACTTCCACGAAAGTATTCTCCTGGACATCTCCGAGGTGTTGAACGGTGCAGCAAATAAAATCGGACAGGTCCTGTGGAGTGGGCTATAAATCAGGCCATGTGTCGCCGAACCTTCAAATGCCCTGGAGCAAAGGGGAGTTCATCAATTCACTTCAGCTCCAGTTCTGTCGTCCCAGTTTATTCTGTGAACCTGGTTTAGTGCATTCCTCCAGAGCTGGTTCTGTGCTGCTTCATCTCAACTTATCGGGCAGGGTTTGAAATGTATTGAAAGCTGGGATGAAGTCCAACGACTAACTTATTGAGAAATACAACTCCTTTATATTCACAGTAAGGTTATAGTTTAGAACTACCCTCGCAGCAGCAGCACAGGGGAGCTTCATGTAGATGCACAAGTTAAAGAAAGATTTGCATTTATAGAGCTCCTTTCACGGCCACCGGACGTCTCAAAGCGCTTTACAGCCAATGAAGTACTTTTTGGAGTGTAGTCACTGTTGTAATGTGGGAAACGCGGCAGCCAATTTGCGCACAGCAAGATCCCACAAATAAAATGTGGGAAATGCGACCAAGCAAAGAGACCAAACATGCGACAGAGTATTGCAAATGATTCGGATGGCGGAAGGTGGATAAGATAACTAACAGCAGCCAAAGGAGCAGCGTGGCGGCCCCGAACTGCGAGGGACCATCAGCAGCAGGTCGGGGCCATAAAAGGACCGGTGAGCGGTAGCCATGGGCAGCATTCCACTGCTATCTACAGGGCGATGGCAGCGTAGAGAGCGACTGGTTTGGATGTCATCAAGGTCCAGGCTGGTGACTGGAGCGTGGGCAGGTACAGCCGGAGCGGCGAGAGTCGGGGCGTGGGAGCGGCGAGTGATTGTGGAGCGACGTGACCGGGGCCCGGGAGAGGCGCGTGTTCGGGGCCCGGGAGAGGCGAGGGCCCAGGGGCAGCACGGGCCAAGCCCACACTGCGATATGTGTGCGCACTAGGTCCGTGCAGCAGAGCTGGTCTCCAGTCACCTTGGGTAATCCTTGCCACTGGACCAAGACCTAGCTCTGTCAAGCCCGTGTGGTGGGCTGGTGTGCAACGGCCACCCCACGTTAAAAAAATCCACACACAGGCATCTCCCACCCTTCAGGATGTAGTTCTGGACCTGGAATATTAGGTCCTTCATTGAATCACCTGCGAACTCATCCCTTTTTGGCGTGGAAGCAAGTCATCCTCGCTTCGAGGGACTGCCTTTGATGATGGTAGGAAATGCGGTGGCCAGTTTTGTACACAGCAAGCTCTCACAAACAGCAATGTTATAATGGCCAGATAACCTGTTTTTTTGTTATGTTGATTGAGGGATAAATATTGGCCCCAGGACACAGATGAACAGAATCAGTAATGAACAGATTGCCAACCTGGGCATTAATCTGCCACAGTGGATTTCCATGGGATGAAAGTTGGACAGGTTCTCTAACAGACGGCGATCCAATCCACCAGATTAGAAGGAAAGCACAAAAGCAAGGACTTGGATTTTAGATTAGCTGGTCATTATCTCATTGTTGTTTGTGGGAGCTTGCAGTGTGCAAATTGGCTGCCACGTTTCCTACACTGCAACAGTGACTGCACTTGAAGAAGTACTTCATTGGCTGTAAAGCACTTTGGGACGTTCTCAGGTGGTGAAAGGTGTAAGTTCCTCCTTTCTGTCTACGAGCACCACAGTCCCAGGAGGTTCCTGTTGCAACACAGCAGCCACCTCACACTCCTCCGCCACGGAGATAGCACTCGGAAGAAGCAGGGGATGGGTTTCCGAGCTCATAGCAAAGGTGCCAAGGGACAGCATGGTGGTGAAATACACATGCTCAATATGGGTTTCCATTTCAATCGGGACAATGCTTGATGAACTTGCTTTTGCGAAGCTTTGGCTTCCATTAGCTGGCATGAATGGATGTTTGATGAGCTGGTGTGCACAGAGATGGGTCTGTGGATGATGGGACATTTATCATAGAATCATAGAAATTTACAGCAAGGAAGGAGGCCATTTCGGCCCATCGTGTCCGTGCCGGCCGACAAAGATCTATCCAGCCTAATCCCACTTTCCATCTTTTGGTCTGTAGCCCTGTAGGTTACGGCACTTCAAGCGCACATCCAAGTACTTTTTAAATGTGGTGAGGGTTTCTGCCTCTACCACCCTTTCAGGCAGTGAGTTCCAGACCCCCACCACCCTCCGGGTGAAAAATATTCCCCTAAAATCCCCTCTAAACCTCCTACCAATTACTTTAAATCTATGCCCCCATGGTTGTTGACCCCTCTGCTACAAGAAATAGCTCCTTCCTATCCATTCTATCTAGCCCCCCTCATAATTTTATACACTTGAATTAGGTCTCCCCTCAGCCTCCTCTGTTCGAACGAAAACGACCCCAGCCTATCCAATCTTTCCTTATAGCTACAATTCACCTGTCCAGGCAACATCCTCATAAATCTCCTCTGTACCCTCTCTAGTGCAATCACATTGTTCCTGTAATGTGGTGACCAGAACTGCACGCAGTACTCGAGCTGTGGCCTAACTAATGTTGGGGGGGAGGGGGCGGGGCGGGGCAGGGCGGGGGAGATGAAGCTATAGATAGGACTGTTCACACATGCCCAGATGTGGAAAACTCCTACATGAGAGTGAGGTGAAAGTCTCATGCAGCTGCCTCTGTAGTCTCCTCAGGCATCGGCTGTTCCTCTTGCTGATACCCTTGTTGCCCGCTCTGGAACCCCCTCCCTAAACCTCGCCGCCTCTCTACCTCTCTTTCCTCCTTTAAAACGCTGCTTAAAACCTACCTCTTTGACCAACCTGCCGTAATCTCTTCTTATGTGGCTCAGTGTCAAATTTATTTGTTTTGCTTTATAACGCTCCTGTGACGTGCCTTGGGACGTTTTACTACGTTAAAGGTGCTATATAAATACAAGTTGTTGTTGTAGTGGACAATCTTCATAATGTGACGGCAACACCCGAGCAACACTCCAACCACACTGCCGTTTGGTGCGGGCACTGAAGGGGAAATTTTACTGAAAAATACATTTTCTCTGCCTGCCCCTTCAGTCTCCCCATTGGTCACTCTCTGTTGCTTTTTTATCACTCACTCCCTTCTCCCCCTTTTCTGCCATCATGTCCCTTTCTTCAGAAAACCTTACTGGCTGCTGGTGTTCTGAGGGCAGTCATAAGAACATAAGAAATAGGAGCAGGAGTCGGCCACTTGGCCCCTCGAGCCTGCTCCGCCATGCAATAAGATCATGGCCAATCTGATCTTGTCCTCAACTCCACTTCCCTGCCCGCTCCCCATAACCCTTAACTCCCCTGGCATTCAAAAATCTGTCTATCTCCGCCTTGAATATATTCAATGACCCAGCCTCCACAGCTCTCTGGGGTAGAGAATTCCAAAGATTCACCACCCTCTGAGAGAAGAAATTCTTCCGTCTTAAATGCGTGACCCCCTTATTCTGAGACTATGCCCCCTAGTTCTAGATTCCCCCACGAGGGGAAACATTCTCTCTGCATCTACCCTGTCAAGCCCCCTCAAAATCTTATATGTTTCAATAAGATCACCTCTCATTCTTCTAAACTCCAATGAGTATAGGCCCAACCTGCTCAACCTTTCTTCGTAAGAGTCTGCCAACAGTCCTTTACCAGCTGCTGGTGCCCAATATTCCACCTTACTCCCCACCCCGGCTCTCCCTGTGTTGTCAGAAACAATACACCAGGAGCACCTAGAGATCTGGACTAATGATTCGGAGACAGGAGTTCACATCCCACCATGGCAGGTGGGGAATTTAAACTCAATTAATTAAATAAATCTGGAATTTAAAGAAAAGCTCGAATTAGTAATAGACCATAACCTCATCCATTGATGAAAATATCGCTTCCACACAGAAAATCTTACTCCAATCCAGCTTCAGTGAGCTCAACCAATTTGTTCCTAGTAAGGCAGACTTGTCTCCTTTATCTATTAGAGGCAAGTTCTGAAATTGATCTTTATTTTTCACCGGTACAGTGATACGACCTACCACAGGAATAATTAGGGTACAGAGTAGACAAAGATGGTTTACATCCAACCATGGAAAAATTGGATGCAATTAGAAATGCACCCACTCCCAGGAATGTCACTGAACTTCGTTCATTTTTGGGTCTTTTGAACTATTATGGGAAATTACTATCAAATTTGGCTACAGTATTACATCCACTGAATTAACTTTTGAAAAAACAGGTCCATTGGAAGTGGTCAAAAGAATACGATACAGCATTCAAGTAGTGTAAAAGCAAATTGATAGAGAGCACCATGTTCGTTCACTATGACATATCGAAGGAGATTAAGCTAGCATGTGATGCCTCTCCATATGAAGTTGGGGCAGTAATCTCTCATGTATTAACTAGTGGGGAGGGGAGACCAATTGCTTTTGCTTCACGCACTCTCAGTGCCAGTGAGAGTAATTATGCGCAAATTGAAAGGGAAGTTTTGGCATTAATTTTTGGGGTCAAGAAGTTTCACAAATACTTGTATGTTTCTTAAGTTTACTATCGTTATGGACCATAAACCCCTAGCAGCAATCCTCCATCCAAATTCCCCAGTTCCAACATTAGCTGCAACTCGAAAGCAGAGATGGGCTTTGATTTTGTCAGCATATACATATGATATTGAATACAGACGATCAGCTGATCACAGTAATGCTGATGCAATGTCTAGATTGCCTTCCCCATCACAAGTTACACCCGATAGGGAAGAAGTGTTTTATTTTTCATACATTGATGAACTGCCAGTCACAGCTGAAGAGATTGGTAGATCAACCAAATGTGCCCTCATAAAACAAATGTTAGATCCAAATCCAAGGAAACGACAGTTGTCATTGGATCATAAATTGGTAATTTTTTGATTACATATCAAAATACTCCTCATACAACTACTGGTAGAACACCAGTAGAGTTGTTTCTCAAACGACAGCCACGAACCAGATTCTCATTGTTAAAACCAAATTTGGCACAGTCCGTAGAAGAGACACAATTAAGACAGAAAGAGAATCAGGATAGAGGTAGAGTAAAAGAGAGAAGTGTGAAATTAAACCAGAAGGTGAGAGTGAAGAACCATTATCATAAATGGTTAAAGTGATTACCAGGAAGAATGGTGAAGATATGTGGTCCTCGCACATATTTGGTAAAGACGTTTGATAATGGACAGGTTAGGTTTGTTCATATTGATCATATTTTATCTACAGACATGGAAGGAGTTGAAGCTGGGAATGATTCAATTATTTCTGACTCATCAGATAGTTTTGATACACGAGTAGCAAATCCTAAATCCAATGTACTGGAAACAAATCCAGGAGAGAATCAGAATGAAAGTCTGAGTCCGAGTCAGGAAAACATAGAGCCTGAAGTTAGAGTGAGTTCAAATGAAAATCAAGGAAATTCCGTGGAGGAAAACGTTCCTCAGGATGAGCCTCGAATGAGTTTAGATTTGACACCAGGTTTGTAAGGTTCTGCTTGAGAGCAAAGGTATCCTCCTCGAAACAGAAAACAAGTGGTAAAGTTAAATTTATAAATATGGAAAAAAAAATATGTTTATATCCTGTGTTATGTAGAAACATGAAAGTTATGTATGATGTTTGTTATGATGGCTTCTTCATTAAGGAGGGAGAAGTGTAATGTCTGTAAGCTTGTAATGTTTGTAGCTCCACATTGTGGATGTGGACGTATTGTGTACTGCAAGTGCAGGGTTAATAATAAACAGAACCAGGCAGATTTCTGGAGGCTTCCGAGAGAGCTGCCTGCCATGTTGGAAGCTGTGTGTGCTGTGCTCTATGAAGATATCACAATAGGGCTAGACTTTCCATAAGTTTTGCATCGCTACCGCCCACTTAATGTGCATTTTAACTCTGCGATGAGGTATAACGCCCAGATATCGCCCATTTTATAAAGTGGAAAGTATTTTTTTTGAAAATGGGCAGTAATCCGGCGATCTCAAAACCCATAAAAAATGCCAACGCTGGAAACAACGCCAATTTTGGGAAGTGTGAGGTCATCCACTTTGGATCAGAGAAGGACAAAGCAGAATAGTTTCTTAATAGTGAGAGATTAGGAGATGTGGAGGACCAAAGGGATAGAAGTATCAATGTACACACATCACTAAAAGATAGTGCACAGGTACAAAATATAATTAAAACGAGTAATGGAAGGTTGGCCTCTATCTCAAGGGGTCTGGAATTTAAAGTGTGCAAGTTATGCAGAACCCAGGACAGACCCTGTCATGTATGTAACCTTTATGTAACACCACTGCAATACTGTATCTACGTAAGAAATGCACATCTTGACCACAGGGGGTGAACTTGTGGGAGACACTCCTCACCTGGTCATCCAGGTATATAACCAGATTGATTCCCGGGATGGTGGGACTGACCTATCAAGAAAGACTGGATCAACTGGGCTTGTATTCACTGGAGTTCAGAAGAATGAGAGGGGACCTCATAGAAACGTTTAAAATTCTGACGGGGTTAGACACGTTAGATGCAGGAAGAATGTTCCCAATGTTGGGGAAGTCCAGAACCAGGAGACACAGTCTAAGGATAAGGGGTAAGCCATTTAGGACCGAGATGAGGAGGAATTTCTTCACCCAGAGAGTGGTGAACCTGTGGAATTCTCTACCACAGAAGTTTATTGAGGCCAATTCACTAAATATATTCAAAAAGGAGTTAGATGAAGTCCTTACTACTAGGGGGATCAAGGGGTATGGCGAGAAAGCAGGAATGGGGTACTGAAGTTTCATGTTCAGCCATGAACTCATTGAATGGCGGTGCAGGCTAGAAAGGCCAAATGGCCTACTCCTGCACCTATTTTCTATGTTTCTATGTTTCTATAAAGGGAGGTCCCATGCAGGGTCATCACTTCTTGGTCCTGTGAATAAAAGTTCAGGTCATGGAGTGACCTTGTCCATAGAATGTGCCTCGTGTAGATTTGTGGTATTGTGTAAGGACTTTACATTGGCGACGAGAAACGGGAATCAACGACCCACGAGAATGGCCACCGGCAGCACAGATGAACGATACTGTGTTGGTGAGGACTGGGATGATTTCATTGAAAGGCTCCAGCAGAGTTTTGTCACGAAGGACTGGCTGGGAGACAGCTGCCGACAAGCGAGGGGCTCATCTGCTGACCAGCTGTGGATCTAAGACTTACGCGCTCATGAAAGACCTGCTAGCACCCGAGAAGCCGGCGGACAAAACCTTTGAAGAGCTCAGCAAACTAATCGGTGAGCACCTCAAACCGGCGAGCAGCGTGCACATGGCCCGACACAGATTCCATACACACCGACGTCGGGAAGGACAGAGCATTGCGGACCTCCAACGCTTGGCCAGCCTCTGTAAGTTCACAGATGCCTGCAGGGGGGATTTCTTTATTGAGGGCATCGGTCATGCTGGGATTTTCAGAAAGCTAATTGAGACCAAGGACTTGACCTTGGAAGCGGCGGCGTTGATGGCTCAGACTTTTATGGCGGGGAGGAGGAAACCAAGATAATATACGCGCGCAATTCTGCCTCCCTGATATTGGATCAGGGAGTCAATATCATAAACGCGACACAGAGCCCCATAGGCAGGCAAGGGCAGTTTGAGACACCCCAGGCAGCAATAGACCCAAGAGTAAGTCTCCAACAGAGACAATGGCAGGCTGAACGGACATTTACACCTCCCCAGTGGACAATGCGGCCCGGGATGGGGCCATTGACACCCACTAACAGGGTGCTCAAGAGCAGCCAAAGGGACAATTAGCGAGGAATGTCTTGCAACAGCTCTTTTGTTCACAACAATGGGAATCTCAGTTCATGCTGGAGGTGTGGAGGCAGACATGCTGCCAGGATGTGCAGGTTTCAACAGTTCGTCTGCAGAAATTGTAACCCCAATGGCCATTTAGCCAAGATGTGCAGAAAGCCTGTAACCAGGCTAATATACGAGGGGGATGAACCAGATGAGGGGTCTGCGAGGCTGGATGACGCTTGGGGCAAATCAATGGACGCTGAAGTTCAGCGGGTTCATGCGGCAAACATTCACAGCTCATATACCAAAACGCCACCTATGATAATGAATGTCCTATTAAATGGCATCCCGGTACGCATGGAGCTGGACACGGGGGCCAGCCAGTCACTCATGACTGTTCAACAATTCGAAATGCTGTGGCCACTCAAAGCCAGCAGACCCAAACTAGAACGCATTGAGACGCAATTATGGATGTACACCAAAGAAATCATTCCAGTGCTAGGCAGTGCAATGTTGGCGGTCACACACAATGGATCGGTGAACCGGCTGCCGCTCTGGATTGTCCCGGGCAATGGTCCCGCACTGTTGGGGAGGAGCTGGCTAGCTGAGATGAACTGGAAATGGGGGGATGTGCACGCAGTGTCATCGTGGAGCGAAGCTCATGCTCACAGGTCCTACAGCAATTTGAGTCACTATTTCAACCTGGCGTCGGGACATTCAAAGGTACCAAAGTAGTGATACGCAACACCCCGGACGCTAGATCAGTGTACCACAAAGCCAGAGTTGTGCCGTATGTGATGCGGGAGAAAATTGAGAGCGAGTTGGACCGGTTGCTGAGAGAGGGCATCATTTTGCCCGTTGAATTCAGCAACTGGGCAAGCCCCATCGTTCCCGTCCTAAAAACAGATGGCTCGGTCAGGATCTGTGGTGCCTACAAGGCCACTATCAACCGGGTGTCCCTACAAGACCAATACCTGCTCCCAAGAGCGGAGGACCTTTTTGCCATGCTGGCCGGCGGCAAGCTGTTCACCAAGTTGGACCTCACTTCAGCCTACATGACCCAAGAACTGGCCGACGAATCTAAACTACTGACCACCATCACCACGCACAAGGGACTGTTTGTTTACAACAGGTGTCCATTTGGCATTCGATCAGCGGCTGCTGGAACCCCGCTGTCAACCCACCGCCATACGCTTTTCCCAAATGTCGGGTCTGTTAATGCTAAGCAGACCCAACACACAGCGCCGGGGGAGGCAATTCAGGTCATTATGACCTTGTTAACAGACCATTAAGAAGTACTTTGAGCTCATCTTCAGAGTTTACCAGGTTGCCCACGGGATCCACACTACTCGGGGATCACATCAGGTAAACAGGGCAATGCTCATTCGGTGCATAGATATTAAAGAGAACACAATTCAATTCATCTATTTGTACTTTTAGCTGTAAAAATCTCCCCTCAGTGTCCTTGTCCACCAATGCAACATTCTCTTTTATGGACGAAGTCACTAAAACAGCCACCCCTCTACAGTTATTATTCACGCAACTTGCAAACACTTCTCCCTTCCAAACCTTCCGAACTCTTTCTAGGATATCCTCATCCCAAAAGGTTTCTTGCAGACACAACAGGTCAGTGCCTTTGAAACACTGCAACAACTGCTGCAATTTCTTCTCCCCCCTCAGTCCATTCACATTAACTGAGACCAATGTAATCATTGCTCCTAATAAAAGACGTGTGCCTGATAATCCTCCCATCATCATTTAATCTCTGGCCCTTCCCTCCTTTCATGCTCCTTCCCATCCTTTTCGGCACTGCTGCTTTCTCCTTTTCACCTCCTGTTTGAACTTTCTCAGCAGTTTCAGCCTCTTCCTTACATTAGGTTTAGGCCATGGAACTGCCCCTTCTCCCTCCTTCTGCCCCTCACTAACCTTTCCTTTCCACATGATGCCTCCCCACCCCCCAATTCCATGTCTCCCTCCTCCTCTGACTCTTCACTCTCGATCTTTTCTGTAATCTCCCGTCCCTGTTCCCCGTCAGATACAGAATCTCCCTTCGAGAGTCCTCCTGCTGTCATGGTTTCTCCAACAGTGCCACTCCCTTCGGCCTCACCTCCACCGCTGACCCTCGCTCCCCGTTTCTTCTCTCTCTGGTGCAATGGCGCCTCTCCACCCATCTAGCTCCCTTTTGCCGTCTTTGTCTCCCTGCTCCCGTCCCCTGCTGACCCTTTAAGGCTCCTGTCTCTTGCACCCTCCCCTGGTCTTGCCCCCTCCTGCTCCCAAGATGTACAACTCCCCATCTCTCGTTGGACTACTTACACTTACACTGCTCCCCCGACGGACACCTGAAGGTGAGCCTTATTATGGCTCGACTCCGTCCCTGACCCATGATGTCCTCCGCTGAGTTTGTTCTTTTCCACCATACTTAGTGTGTTTTCCACCATTTCCATCCTGATTTCTGCTCCGCAATGTTCTGCTTCTTGCGTTCTTTCCTCATTTCGTTCGGTGGCTGTGTCCTCCACCTGCTCCACTCTTCTGGCCATTCCATTCACACCTCCTGCTCCTTCTCCCATCTCCTCGTCACTCAAGGAGCTTCCTTCTGCCTCACACTCACAGTGGGTGGGGCCTTTGTGACAAACTGCATAGCTCTCTGCCTTGCAGTTCCAAGTGATGTGTCCAGACTTGCCACAGTTATAACAATACAGGTCTGGACAGCTTCTTGCTAAATGTCCTTCACCTGATTATCATGCAGAACCCGGAAGTACTTCCATTGTCTCTAATTTCATGCTGTAGGGTAATGACTTCATCCCCTCTGGGAACCGTACTTTTACATGACCGATTCCATCGGCTACCCATGTTCCAGGATCGTATTTCCTCTTTATTACTGAGCAAAGTTTAATGTCCCATGACTCCAACTTTTTTATCAGCACATCATCCTGAACATAAACCGGCAGGTTTAAGAATGAAACTACCACCTCTTCAGAATACAGCAAAGATACATCCAAGTACTTCTCACTGACCTTCAGGCTCAGAAAAAGTCTTTCCACCTCCTTTCGGCCACTGACCGCCACCTCGAATCCAACATTCGGCTTTGGTCGGCAGGCAAAGCAACTTCCCTCCCCGCAGTCCTCGTGTACCCGCCTGGATAATATCCCAAGCTCGCATCTCCTTATCCTGGCAATGAACCACCACCATGTTTCCTTTTCCAGACCTCCTGGGGTCCCGGCACAAATCTTTGGGCCTTTTATTCTCCCTTCTCAAGACATTCTCTCCCCTGATTAAATTCACATTGGGAGCATTGTCCTCTGAGGGGCCCGGCACTCTGGCTAATGTTTATGGGCCAAAAAGGCCCTAAAATGTTATTGTCTTCATAACACAGATGAGGCTGCACACAGGGAGGTTAAAGTGACAGCGACCCCAGTCTTTAATAAGACACTCCAGAGTGAGGAACAGGCCTTAGGGGCTGGCTTATATACAGTGCTCCCAAGGGATGGTGGGATCCCTTGGGACTTCAGGGGATGCGCTCCCTGGTGGCGGAAAATGGGAGTGCATGCTTTACAGATACACAACATCACTCCCCCAGTCAAAGTGAAAACTATTTACAAGGTGAGGCAGTCGGGAGCCTTTCTTTCTCTGGTGGACCGCATCGGTACAAATGTCTGTTCTGGTGTATTGGCTATGCCCTTGCTGGGCTGGCGTGTTGTTGGTCCTGCAGGGCTACTGGGCGTGATGGGTTTGATTTCCTGGTCCGGTGTGGTGTCATTGATCCTTTTGGTGTGTGTTGTGGGCTCGAAAAAGGTGGTGTCTGCTGTGGGTTGTTCAGGGCAGTCTGTGAACCGCAGCCTTGTTTGGTCCAGGTGCCTTCTGCAAATTTGTCCATTGTCTAGTTTGACTACAAACACCCTACTCCCTTCTTTAGCTATCACCGTGCCCGCGATCCACTTGGGACCATGTCCATAGTTTAGCACATACAGATCAATTTCCCGTGACACAGTGGCGCGACCATCGGTTACATTTTGTTGCTGACGCCTGCTCTCTACCTGATCATGCAGGTTGGGGTGAACCAGCGAGAGTCTGGTTTTAAGTGTCCTTTTCATGAGTAGCTCAGCCGGGGGCACCCCTGTGAGCGAGTGGGGTCTCATGCGGTAGCTGAGCAGTACTCGGGACAGGCGGGTTGAAGTGAGCCTTTTGTGACTCGTTTAAAGCTCTGTTTGATTGTTTGTACTGCCCGCTCTGCCTGCCCATTGGAGGCTGGTTTAAACGGGGCCGAGGTGACATGTTTGATCCCATTGCGGGTCATGAATTCTTTAAATTCGGCACTGGTGAAACATGGCCCGTTGTCACTGACCAGTATGTCAGGCAGGCCGTGGGTGGCAAAGATGGCCCTCAGGCTTTCAATGGTGGCGGTGGCAGTGCTTCCCGACATTATTTCACATTCAATCCATTTTGAAAAAACATCCACCACCACCAGGAACATTGTACCGAGAAACGGGCCCACATAGTCAACATGGATCCTCGACCATGGTCTGGAGGGCCAGGACCACAAAATTAGTGGTGCCTCTCTGGGCACGTTGCTCAACTGAGCACATACGCTGCATTGCCGTACACAGGACTAAGTCAGAGTCGATACCGGGCCACCACACGTGGGATCTGGCTATCGCTTTCATCATTACTATACCCGGGTGTGTGCTGAGGAGATCCGAGATGAACGTCTCCCTGACCTTTTTTGGTAGCACTACGCAGTTACCCCACAACAGGCAGTCTGCCTGAATGGACAGCTCGTCCTTTCGTCGCTGGAACGGCTTGATTGGCTCTTGCATTTCAACGGGGATGCTGGCCCAGCTCCCATGCAGCACACAGTTTTTTACTAGGGACAGCAGAGGATCTTGGCTGGTCCAAGTCCTAATCTGGCGGGCCATGACAGGTGATTTATCATTTTCAAATGCTTCCATGACCATCAACAAGTCTGCGGGCTGCGCCACCATCAACAAGTTTGCAGGCTGCGCCATTTCCACCCCGTGGTGGGCAATGGTAGCCGACTGAGAGCATCAGCACAGTTCTCGGTGCCTGGCCTTTGACGGATGGTATAGTTATACGCCGATAGCGCGAGTGCCCACCTTTGTATGCGGGCTGAGGCATTAGTATTTATCCACTTGTTTTCAGCGAACAGGGATGTGAGGGGCTTGTGATCGGTTTCCAGCTCAAATTTGAGGCCAAACAGGTACTGATGCATTTTCTTTACCCCGAATACACACGCTAAAGCCTCTTTCTCAATCATGCTATAGGCCCTCTCGGCCTTAGACAAGCTCCTGGAAGCATAGGCGACAGGTTGCAACTTCCCCACAACGTTAGCTTGTTGTAATACACACCCGACTCCATACGACGACGCATCACATGCTAGCACAAGTCTTTTACATGGGTTATACAACACAAGCAGCTTGTTGGAGCATAAAATGTTTCTGGCTTTCTCAAAAGCAATTACTTGGTGTTTTTCCCCATACCCAGTTCTCACCTTTGCACAATAACACATGTAGGGGCTTTAAAAGGGTGCTTAATCCCGGTAGGAAGTTACCAAAATAGTTGAGGAGTCCCAGGAACGACCACAGCTCCATGACATTCTGTGGCCTGAGCGCATTCCTGATAGCCTCTGTCTTGGCGTCTGTGGGCCGAATGCCGTCCGCCATGATCTTTCTCCCCAAAAACTCCACTTCTGTTGCCAAGACGCATTTCGACCTCTTCAGCCGCAGCTCTACGCGATCCAGTCGCTGGAGGACCTCCTCCAGGTTTTGTAGGTGCTCGACGGTGTCCCGACACTTGAGCAATATGTCGTCCTGAAAGACCACCGTGTGTGGTACGGACTTGAGTAGGCTCTTCATGTTTCTCTGGAAGATCGCTGTAGCCAACCGAATTCCAAACGGGCATCTGTTGTAGCTGAACAGTCCCTTGTGCGTGTTGATGCAGGTGAGGCCCTTCGCAGACTCCTTCAGCTCCTGCGTCATGTAGGCCAAAGTCAGGTCGAGCTTGGTGAATGTCTTGCCTTCTGCCAGCGTCGCAAATAGGTCTTCTGCCTTTGGTAGCGGGTATTGGTCCTGTAGCGAGAAACGATTAATAGTTACTTTATTATCGCCGCAAATCCTGACCGTGCCATCACTTTTGAGTACTGGAACAATCGGGCTGGCCCACTCGCTGCATTCCACTGGGGAGATGATGCCCTCGCGTTGCAGCCTGTCCAGCTCAATTTCCACTCTCTCCTCATCATGTGAGGTGCCGCTCGCGCCTTGTGGTGAATGGGTCGTGCCTCTGAGACCAAGTGGATCCGCACCTTCGCTCCGGAAAAGTTTCCAATGCCTGGCTCAAAAAGGGAAGGAAATTTGTTAAGAACCTGGGTACATGAGGCCTCATCGACATGTGATAGCGCTCGGATGTTACCCAAGTTCCAGCGGATTTTGCCCAGCCAGCTCCTTCCAAGCAGTGTGGGGCCATCGCCCGGGACAATCCAGAGTGGCAGTTCATGCACCGTGCCCTCGTAGGTGACCTTGACCATGTCGCTGCCCAGGACAGTGATAAGCTCTTTGGTGTACGTTTTCAGTTTCGTGTGGATGGGGCTCAGGGCTGGTCTGAGTGCTTTGTTGCACCACAGTCTCTCAAACATCTTCTTACTCATGATGGATTGACTAGCGCCAGTGTCCAGTTCCATGGCTACGGGTAAGCCATTCAATTTTACGTTTAGCATTATAGGTGGACATTTTGTCGAAAATGTGTGCACCCCATGTACTTCAGCATCTGCCTCCTCTCTCTGAGACTCGAAATTGCTTTGATCCACCATGGACCGACCTTCCTCTGCCACGTGGTGGTTAGCAGGTTTTGCAGAGCTTGCAGCTCGTTTGCAAGCTCGTTGGAGGTTCCCCATTGTTCCACAGCTCTTGCAAACATGCCCTTTGAAGCAGCATGAATAGCCTGAATGGAAGCCTCCACAACGCCAACAAGGTGTGAATTGCCTTGCATTCATCCTTTGTTGGGAACTCTGAGTCATCTGGGTCACCTGAGGCCTGCTGGCAGTTGCAGACTCGTGGGTTCTGCCCTGTACATTTCTGCTTGCAAACATAGTTCCAGTTAATTTATGAACATTGCTAGCACTTGTGTGCTGAGAGATTTTTTTGGTGTTATCACTGGTGGATATAAACGCCTGTGCTATCGCAATGGCCTTACTGAGGGTCGGTGTCTCTACAGTCAAAAGTTTTCATAGGATGGTCTTATGGCCAATGCCCAGTACAAAAAAGTCTCTGAGCATTTGCTCCAGGTAGCCTTCAAACTCACATTGTCCTGCAAGTCGCCTTAGCTCGGCGACGCAGCTCATCACTTCCTGATCTTCAGATCGCTGGCACATGTAGAACCGATACCTCGCCATCAGCACGCTCTCCCTCGGGTTAAGGTGCTCCTGAACCAGTGTACACAGCTCTTCATACGACTTATCTGTGGGTTTCACCGGAGCCAGAAGATTCTTCATGAGGCTGTAGGTCGGTGCCCCGCAGACTGTGAGGAGGACCGCTCTCCTTTTTGCAGTGCTTCCTTCTCCATCCAGCTCGTTGGCTACAAAGTACTGGTCTAGCCGTTCGACATAGGCTTTCCAGCCCTCACCCTCTAAGAACTTCTCCAGGATGCCCACAGTTTGCTGCATCTTTGCGTTGGATTCGTATTCTTGTCGCCAGTTATTGTGTTCCGAACACAGATGAAACTGCATACGGGGAGGTTAAAGTAACAGTGACCTCAGTCTTTAATAAGACACTCCAGAGTGAGGAACAGGCCTTAGGGGCCGGCTTATATACAGTGCTCCCAAGGGATCCCAGCATCCCTTGGGACTTTAGGGGATGAACTCCCTGGTGGAGGAACATGGGAGTGCATGCTTTACAGATACACAACATCAATTTGAAAAGAAAAACAACCCAAAACCCCACCACCACTTTTTACAGACTCACTCCAACTCCTGCAGTAATCAGCAGTACCAGCTCACTCCTAGCCCTTCCCATCTAGAGAGTGTCACCCACTGAGTCACAGCTGACACAAAATGAGATGGAATAAAGATGGGTAGATGGAGTTGAGTTAGAAATTGGTCATGATTTAATTGAGTGGTGGAACAGGCTCGAGGGGTTGAATGGCCTCCTCCTGTTCCTATGAAAACGGGACATTTTAACGGAAAAAGAGATTAGTTATCAAAAGAAGACCATGGGATTAGAAAGAAAATGAGACAGAGTAAAACAAAAAAAGTGAGGAGGAGGAGGAAGAGAGAACAACGAGACCCGGGTGTCATGGTACATCAGTTATTGAAAGTTGGCATGCAGTTACAGCAGGTGGTGAAGAAGGCAAATGGCATGCTGGCATTCATAGCGAGAGGATTTGAGTATAGGAGCAGGGAGGTCTTACTGCAGTTGTACAGGGCCTTGGTGAGGCCTCACCTGGAATATTGTGTACAGTTTTGGTCTCCTAATCTGAGGAAGGACATTCTTGCTATTGAGGGAGTACAGCAAAGGTTCACCAGACTGATTCCCGGGATGGCAGGACTGATATATGAAGAAAGACTGGATCGACTAGGCTTATATTCACTGGAATTTAGAAGAATGAGAGGGGATCTGAAATTCTGACGGGTTTAGACAGGTTAGAAACATAGAAACATAGAAACATAGAAACATAGAAAATAGGTGCAGGAGCAGGCCATTCAGCCCTTCTAGCCTGCACCGCCATTCAATGAGTTCATGGCTGAACATGAAACTTCAGTACCCCCTTCCTGCTTTCTCGCCATAACCCTTGATCCCCCGAGTAGTAAGGACTTCATCTAACTCCCTTTTGAATATATTTAGTGAATTGGCCTCAACTACTTTCTGTGGTAGAGAATTCCACAGGTTCACCACTCTCTGGGTGAAGAAGTTTCTCCTCATCTCGGTCCTAAATGGCTTACCCCTTATCCTCAGACTGTGACCCCTGGTTCTGGACTTCCCCAACATTGGGAACATTCTTTCTGCATCTAACCTGTCTAAACCCGTCAGAATTTTAAACGTTTCTATGAGGTCCCCTCTCATTCTTCTGAACTCCAGTGAATACAAGCCCAATTGATCCAATCTTTCTTGATAGGTCAGTCCCGCCATCCCGGGAATCAGTCTGGTGAACCTTCGCTGCACTCCCTCAATAGCAAGAATGTCCTTCCTCAAGTTAGGAGACCAAAACTGTACACAATACTCCAGGTGTGGCCTCACCAAGGCCCTGTACAACTGTAGCAACACCTCCCTGCCCCTGTATTCAAATCCCCTCGCTATGAAGGCCAACATGCCATTTGCTTTCTTAACCGCCTGCTGTACCTGCATGCCAACCTTCAATGACTGATGTACCATGACACCCAGGTCTCGTTGCACCTTCCCTTTTCCTAATCTGTCACCATTCAGATAATAGTCTGTCTCTCTGTTTTTACCACCAAAGTGGATAACCTCACATTTATCCACATTATACTTCATCTGCCATGCATTTGCCCACTCACCTAACCTATCCAAGTCACTCTGCAGCCTAATAGCATCCTCCTCGCAGCTCACACTGCCACCCAACTTAGTATCATCCGCAAATTTGGAGATACTGCATTTAATCCCCTCGTCTAAATCATTAGATCATTAGATGCAGGACTAATGTTCCCAATGTTGGGGAAGTCTAGAACCAGGGGTCAAAGTCTAAGGATAAGAGGTAAGCCATTTAGGACCGAGATGAGGAGAAACTTCTTCAGTCAGAGAGATGTGAGCATGTGGAATTCTCTTCCACAGAAAGTTGTTGAGGCCAGTTCGTTAGATATATTCGAAAGGGAGTTAGATGTAGCCCTTACGGCTAAAGTGATCAAGGGGTATGGAGAGAAAGCAGGAATGGGGTACTGAAGTTGCATGATCAGCCATGATCATATTGAATGGTGGTGCAGGCTCGAAGGGCCGAATGGCCTACTCCTGCACCTATTTTCTATGTTTCTATGTTTCGATTTTATCAAGAAGGAAAGAGAGAAATTCAGATGAGGATTGAATTACATATTCTGAGAGGCTAGTGACTGCCATTTGTTTGAAAGTGCAGTCCTGGCTCCGAGGAACAAAACTTGTGGAACTAATAATACAGGATTATTGCTGCACTGAGGTCGTAAATCATCAGATATTGTCTTTTCCCGGTCGCAAATTTCGGATCATTAAGGGACGGTGATAATTGCGCTGTGACTGCGGACCGATGAAGCAGTCTTCCGCATGAAAAGATAAGCAGCGGTGTGGCCATGCAGCGTTGACCCCCTTTAGCTGCTCTGACTCGCTCAGAGTTTGGGTGGGCTGAGGTTAAGGTCCCAGACGGCTCATTACGGGTGGCTAACAGACGGGGCTGGAGTCGAGGCTTTGCCACAGAACCCTGGGAGAGATGCATTTCTCCTGCTGAGCGAGGGATATCATATTCTTCAAACATTCCACCCGGTCCCGATGAGTTGGAAAGGCATTCCCATGCAGGCAATTATTATTTTAGACAATTTATATAGTTATTTATTTAATTGTATGTGAGTGACATCTGTTATGGTTGAACGCTCTCACAGCAGAGCGAGCACCCAGCGAGCATGTGAAAACAAGAGAGCTGTAAATAAATCAGCAGGAAGAATTTACACTTGACTTTTCCGTGTGTTGTTCCATTCTCTCCCCTGCGTTCAGTGCAAATGTTTCAGAGAGCGGGATTGATTGGGAATTGGAAAAAAAAATAACCTCAACTCAAAGTCTCAGCATTTCTGCCGCCAAAGTTTAGAGCAGACGCGATGATTTAACACCCTTAACATGTAAGTGTTTGGAGTCTGTTTTAGTGTATTTAGTTTTTAAACATTCAATAATCCATTGCATTACACGTAGGGGCGGGGGGGGGGGAGGAGATTTTAACTTTCATAGGATCATGGAATAGTACAGCACAGAAGGAGACCATTCGGCCTATGGAGTCTACACCATCTAACAAAAGAACATAAGAATTAGGAGTAGGCCATACGGCCCCTCGAGCCTGCTCCGCCATTTAATACGATCATTGTCGATCCAATCACGGACTCAGCTCCACTTCCCCGCCTGCTCCCCATAACCCCTTATTCCCTTATTGGTTAAGAAACTGCCTATTTCTGTCTTAAATTTATTCAATGACTCAGCTTTCACAGCTCTCTTTCGAAGAGCCATCCACTTAGTCTCCTCCCCCGCTCTTTCCACATATCCCTGCAATTTTTTCTCCTTGGGTATTATCCAGTTCCCTTTTGAAGGTGATTATTGAATCTGTATCCACCACCCGCTCAGGCAGCGCGTCCCAAACCCTAAGCAGTCATTGCGTAAAAACGTTTTCCTCGCTATGATTTAGGGTGTAAAATGGGTGATAGAGAATCGGCAGCCCGTTTTACATCTCTCCCTTGACTTCAATGGAGATGAAAATCGGGAGAGGTGTAAAAGGGAGCCATGGGCTTGCTATCGTCCGTTTCACAGTACTGCACAAAGTCAAGGCAGACCCCCAGGGAGTCAAGACCCAGTGTACTTTCCAGGTGCAGTGGGCTCAGAGAGTGGGGATAACTGGACCATGTAATTCCGTCCCTCGTTTCAAGTCATACATTCAGCCCTTGTTTTTATATTTCCATATTATGTTCACCTTCTAATAGGAACCGTGTTGCGTTGTAATTACACACTACTGCCCGTTTTCATTCAGAATGTAGACATAGGAATTCACAATGCTAAGGTTGCAGAGACATAAGATACAGTGTCAGCTGTGGCTCAGTGGGTAGCAGTCTCGCCTCCTGAGTCACAAAGGGATTTGAGCTCAAAGAAAAATAGGCTGACCCTCCCAATGCAGTGCTGAGGGAGCCCTGCACTGTCGGAGGTGCTGCCTTTCGGATGAGACGTTGAACCGAGGCCCCATCTGCTCTCCCAAGTGGATGTAAAAGATCCCATGGCGCTATTACTAAAAAAAGCGAGGGAGTTATCGCCGATGCCCTGGCCAATGTTTATCCCTCAATCAACGTAACAAAAATATGATCTGGTCATTATCACGCACAGGCATCTTCCACCCTTCAGGATGTAGTTTGGGACCGGGAATGTCAGATCCCTCATTGAAACACCTGTGAACTCATCTTTTTTTTGGTGTGGAAGTAGATCATCCTCGCCACGAGGGACTGCCTAATACTGTATCTGGAATCCCCTGAATAAATTTCAGCAAACTGACCTAATTATCTCCTGGCATGTTTAGTTTGAATTGACTTAGTTTTAACGACAAATTCACAGAGCAGATGTGCAGGGGAGGTATGGACCATCAGCTCTAAAAGAAAAAGGTAAAATATGTACCTTGGGGATAAGAAAACGTACACAAGTGAATGAGCCTTGTCTCGGTGATGTGGGGGTGAAGGACGAGACTAAAGGTCGATCCCATCAATCATTCGGGATATCCCAGTTTACTGAGGCAACCCATGTGAAGCCTATTATTGCTATTTAGTCACACTTGACAAGATTATGATGATTCCGTCGCACACATTTTGCGATTTCTTAAAAACATTTACCAAATATGGGCTCTTTCCCTGCGCCCACTGTCTGTGGTCGAGTCGATTGTGACTGGGGAATGTCGCAATGTCAAGGCTCAAACTTAGTCTGAACTTGTGGGGCTGTCGTGCAATGGGGTGTGTTTGGTCAAAGTGGGCACCCGCACCTCAGTTTGTCAGATTCAGGGACGGCTTTCCCAAGCATGGCAACAAGGAGCCAATTGTCCTGTCCGTAACACCCACTGTGTACACCATTTCCCAGGGCATGAGAGACCTCTTCACTTTGGTCTCTGTGTTACTGCATGGGTGCAGTACAATACGGTATGGTAGCATAGTGATTATAGTACTGGATTCATGATCCAGAGACATGAGTTCAAATTCCACCAAGGCAGCTGGAAAATGTAAATTCCATTAATTAAATGCACAGCAAGCTCCCACAAACAGCAATGTGATAATGACCCAGATAATCTAGTTGTTTGAGGGATAAATATTGGCCAGGACACTAGGGATAATTCCCCTGCTCTTCTTCAATATAGTGCCATGGGATTTTTTTACATCCACCTGAGAGAGCAGACAGGGCCTCGGTTTAACATCTCATCTGAAAGACGGCATCTTCAACAGTGCAGCACTCCCTCAACACTGCAGTTTCAGCCTGGATTTTTTTTTGTGCTCAAGTTCCTGACATGGGATTTGAACCCACAACCTTCTGACTCAGAGGTGAGAGTGCTGCCCACTGAGCCACAGCTGAGACTTAATGAAAGAGAAGAACACAGGCACGTAGCTTGCGGTCAGCGTTGAAGCAAAGGCCTTCACCGTTGACCCCGAAGTAAGCTGCCCACAAGGATCTCACGATCTCTGTGGCGAGATGTTTGCCTTTTTCAACGTTCAGTTCAGATCAGTGTAGAATAGTGGGAAATCCCTAACACGAGCTGCTGAGACGTCAACAAGCTTTCTAAGCAGCCAATCACAATGCAGAATTCTCACGGACCGGGAACCAAGAAATGAAGAAGTTCCTTTTATTCGAACTTTTTGCAAAATGTTACAGAGAGCAAAAGAAAAATTCCTCGATCGTTTACGCCGCTTTTGGGCGAATTGCGCTCAGCGGAAACTCTACCCTACTGTACCTATCCGCAGATTCCTGCTTAAATACATAAGAACATAAGAAATAGGAGCAGGAGTAGGCCATCCGGCCCCTCGAACCAGCTCCGCCATTTAATACGATCATGTCTGATCCGATCATGGACTCAGCTCCACTTCCCTGCCCGCTGCCTATAAACCCTTATCTCCTTATCGATTAAGAAATTGTCTATCTCTGTCTTAAATTTATTCAATGTCCCAGCTTCCACAGCTCTCTGAAGCCGCAAATTCCACAGATCCACAACCCTCTGAGAAAAGAAATTTCTCCTCATCTCAGTTTTAAATAGGCGGACCCCTATTCTAAGATTGTGCCCTCTAGTTCTAGTCTCCCCCATCAGTGGAAAGATCCTCTCTGCATCCACCTTGTCAAGCCTCCTCATAATCTTATACGTTTTGATAAGATCACCTCTCAATCTTCTGAACTCCAATGAGTAGAGGCCCAACCTACTCAACCTTTCCTCATAGATCAATCCCCTCATCTCCGGAATCAACCTAGTGAACCTTCTCTGAACTGCCTCCAAAGCAAGTATATCCTTTCGTAAATATGCAAACCAAAACTGCATGCAGTATTCCAGGTGTGGCCTCACCAATACCTTGTATAGTTGTAGCAAGACTTCCCTGCTTTTATACTCCATCCCCTTTGCAATAAAGGCGATACCTTCCCTCTCAAACTGTTTTTAAAGCATCATTAGCAGAAGTGCTCTGTTTGTTTGTTTTCCCAACACCAAGCCAATGCCACACAGAGACTATTTAGTCCCACCCACCGAGATCACAGGCAAAGGGCAGAATGAATCCGTTGTCCACAAAGCTTCTCCGTTTCCCTCGCTCGTGGCTGGAGGGGGAGGGCAGGGGGGGGCGGGTAGGAATTGCCCGCGGAAACCCCAACGAGCAACGCACTGACTTCCTGACTCACGGGTTTGGAGAACCAACTCCAACGAGAATGCCAAGAAAAGAAGTGAGCGCTGTGAATGTTATTCTCTGGCCCTCGCAGGACCAGGCCTGAGTTTGTGTGAGGGGCAATCTAGTGAACTCTCATCAGAGTATTGCATCTAGTAGCAGAGATGCACATTTCTGCATAGTTGAAATACCGTATTTAATTATGCTGAAACGTTTTTTTTAATAAATGTTAATATTGTATGTAAAATAAATCGTCGCTTGCTGAAAGTCATTAAATAAATTAAATTCAGCTTTTCCCCACGTTATTAGGACAGTGACTACACATCAAATGTCCTTCATTGGGCGTAAAGCGCTTTGGGACATTCCGGTGGTTGTGAAAGGCGCTATGGAAATGCAAATCTTTCTTTCTTTCAGCTGGTCGTTTCGTTTCTTGGTCTGAAACTGGTTGGTGCTGGCAAATGCTCTTACCTTTCTCTTACACAAGGAAATTTGTAGCCCTAAGGGGATACATTGAAATCATCCACCCAGACACAATGTTCTGTCTCAGTATAATTATTTTAATGATTTCCTGTTGCAGTGCGGGAAAATTATTGGCAGTCGAACTTTCCTGGAACAATGCAGTCTGAGAACTCGGCTGGGCGCCCCACCATGTTGGGCAGCGGCGTATGTGGTTTATGGGAGATGCTGCAATATATGCTGAGCATGTGTTTATACAAGCCTTTTCACCCTTCCTGGATACTTGTTTTTTAACACCTTAACTACTTTCCAAGGTAGTCACAACTTGTGACGTGCAAGTTTCAGTTACATCCCTCTGCAAATCCTTCTAATTTCATAGAAACATAGAAAATAGGTGCAGGAGTAGGCCATTCGGCCCTTCTAGCCTGCACCGCCATTCAATGAGTTCATTGCTGAACATGCAACTTCAGTACCCCATTCCTGCTTTCTCGCCATATCCCTTGATCCCCCGAGTAGTAAGGACTACATCTAACTCCTTTTTGAATATATTTAGTGAATTGGCCTCAACAACTTTCTGTGGTAGAGAATTCCACAGGTTCACCACTCTCTGGGTGAAGAAGTTCCTCCTCATCTCGGTCCTAAATGGCTTACCCCTTATCCTTAGACTGTGTCCCCTGGTTCGGGACTTCTCCAACATTGGGAACATTCTTCCTGAATCTAACGTGTCTAACCCCGTCAGAATTTTAAACGTTTCTATGAGGTCCCCTCTCATTCTTCTGAACTCCAGTGAATATAAGCCCAGTTGATCCAGTCTTTCTTGATAGGTCAGTCCCGCCATCCCGGGAATCAGTCTGGTGAACCTTCGCTGCACTCCCTCAATAGCAAGAATGTCCTTCCTCAGGTTAGGAGACCAAAACTGTACACAATACTCCAGGTGTGGCCTCACCAAGACCCTGTACAACTGTAGTAACACCTCCCTGCCCCTGTACTCAAATCCCCTCGCTATGAAGGCCAACATGCCATTTGCTTTCTTAACCGCCTGCTGTACCTGCATGCCAACCTTGAATGACTGATGTACCATGACACCCAGGTCTCGTTGCACCTCCCCTTTTCCTAATCTGTCACCATTCAGATAATAGTCTGTCTCTCTGTTTTTACCACCAAAGTGGATAACCTCACATTTATCCACATTATACTTCATCTGCCATGCATTTTCCCGCTCACCTAACCTATCCAAGTCGCTCTGCAGCCTCATAGCATCCTCCTCGCAGCTCACACTGCCACCCAACTTAGTGTCATCCGCAAATTTGGAGATACTACATTTAATCTCCTCATAATTTAATTTCACTCATAAGGTCATTGGAAATCAGAGCCGCGTGGCCCCTCGAGCCTACTCCACCATTAGAAAGAAAGAAATACTTGCATTTATATAGCGCCTTTCACAGCCAATGAGGTATATTTTGAAGTGTTGTCACTGTCATAGGAAACATGACAGCCAATTTGTGGATCATGGCTTATCTTCAACCTCAACTCCACTTTCCCGCCAAATACCCCCCATATCCCTTGATTCCCTTAGAGTCCAAAAATGTATCTGTTATGTATGAATAAAGAGTCTGACTGGATACTGTGAGCTCAAAGTAAAGTGTGACCTTAGTCTTTTATTGCAGGTCTCCAGAGTGCCTCTCCAGCCTGTGAGGCCTCCTTAAGTACCTGTGCTCCCAAGGGATTGTGGGATCCAGGGGATGAACCCTCTGCTGTCTCTACAAGGTATATACAGGTTTACATATATAACAATACTCCCCCGAAAGTCAACAGTAATTGTTTACAAGGTGAGTTGATCTGGGGCCTTTCTTTCCCTGTTTGATCGTCTCGGTGCAAATGCTGGTTTTGGTGAATCGTTTGTTGGGCCCTCGCTGGGCTGCTGTGCAGCTGGCCTTGCTGGGCTGCCTGGTGTGGTGAGTCCTGCTGGGCTGCTGCGGGTGATGGGTTCTGCTTCATGGCCAACCGCAATTTTGGTTACCACTGGTGTGTATGTTGGGGGGTCAAAGAAGGTAGGGTCCAAAGTGGGTTGCTCAGGATAGTCCATGAACCTGAGTTTGATTTGGTCCAAGTGTTTCCGGTGAATGAGTCCATTTGAAAGTTTGACCCGAAACACCCTGTTCCCCTCTTTGGCCACAATAGTGCCGGGAAGCCACTTGGGACCTTGTCCAGAGTTCAACATAAATACAAGATCATTGATTTCAATTTCGCGTGACACATTTGCGCTATCATGATATGTACTTTGTTGAAGCCGCCTGCTCTCTACCTGTTCATGCAAATCAGGGTGAACTAACGAGAGCCTTGTCTTAAGTGCCCTTTTCATGAGCAGTTCAGCAGGTGGAACCCCAATGAGCGAGTGGGGTCTCATGCGGTAACTAAGCACGAGACAGGCGAGTCTGCAGTGAGGCTTCAGTTACCCTCTTCAAGCCCTGCTTGATAGTTTGCACTGCTCTCTCTGCCTGACCATTGGTTGCTGGTTTGAACAGGGCAGATGTACAGGTCATGAACTCTTTGAACTCGGTACTGGTGAAACATGACCCGTTGTCGCTCACAAGGACATCAGGTAGTCCGTGCGTGGTAAACATGGCCCGCTTACAGTACCAAACGCTTACATGGACCATGGCTTTCTGTGGTGGCAGCAGACGTGCTTGCCGACATTATCTCATGTTCAATCCATTTGGAATACGCATCTTCAACCACAAGGAACATTTTACCCAAGAATGGGCCTACATAGTCAACATGTACCCTAGACCACGGTTTGGAGGGCCACGACCATAAACTTAGTTGGCCTCCCTGGGTGCATTACTTAACTGCGCACATGTTTTACATTTGTGCACGCAGGACTCTTAAGTCTGCATCGATACCGGGCCACCACACGTGGGATCTGGCTATCGCTTTCATCATTACAATGCCTGGGTGAGTACTGTGGAGGTCACAGATGAAAGTGTCCCTGCCCTTCTTGGGAACCACTACCAGAGTGCCCCACAAGGCAGTCTGCCTGTATAGACATTTCATCTTTGCGCCGCTGATACGGCTTTATCTCTTCCTGCATTTCCACTGGGACACTGGACCAGCTCCTGTGAAGCACAACATTTTTTACTAGGGACAGTAAAGGGTATTGGCTCTTCTAGTTTCTAATCTGTCGGGCTGTGATGGGTGATGGCTCACTCTCGAATGCTTCCATAACCATGACTAAATCTGCGGGCTGCGCCATTTCCACTCCCGTGGTGGGCAATGGCAGCCTACTGAGAGCATCGGCACAGTTTTCTGTGCCTGGCCTAGTTGTATGCGGACAATGTGAGCCCCCATCTCTGGATGCGGGCCAATACATCGTATTTATCCCCTTACTTTCGGAAAAAAGGGATATCAGTGGCTTATGGTCAGTTTCCAATTCAAATTTGAGCCCAAACAGATATTGATGCATTTTCTTTACCCCATAAACACACACTAACGCTTCTTTTTCAATCATGCTGTAGGCTCTCTCAGCCTTAGACAGACTTCTGGATGCATAAGCAACTGGTTGCAATTTCCCAGATTCATTAGCTTGTTGCAATACACACCCGACGCCATACGACGACGCATCACATGCTAGTACCAAACGTTTACATGGATCATACAACACAAGCAATTTGTTTGAGCATAACAGTTTTCTAGCTTTTACAAATGCATTTTCTTGGTTTTTGCCCATAACCATTTGTCTCCTTTACATAGTAAGGCGTGCAGTGGCTCTTACAGTGTGCTGAAACCCGGTAAGAAGTTACCAAAGTAGTTCAAGAGTCCAAGAAACGACCTCAGCTCCGTCGCATTCTGTGGCCTCAGTGCGTTCTCGATTGCCTCCGTCTTCGAATCGGTGGGCCCGATGCTGTCCGCCGTGATTCTTCTCCCCAGGAACTCTACTTCAGGCGCCAGGAATAGGCCAACCTGTAACCAAGATGTCGTCCTGGAAGACCACCCTGCGTGGGACCGATTTCAATACGCTTTCCATGCTTCTCTGGAATATCGCCACAGCTGATCGAATCCCAAACGGGCATTGGTTGTAAATGAAGAAACCTTTGTGCGTGTTGATGCAGGTGAGGCCCTTCGATGATTCCTCCGGCTCCTGCGTCATGTAGGCCGAGGTCAAGTCCAGCTTCGTGAATGCCTTTCTTCCCACCACCGCTGCAAAAAGGTCGTCAGCCTTTTGTAGTGGGTATTGATCCTGCAGGGAGAAACGATTGATAGTTACTTTGTAATCACCACAGATTCTGACGGTGCTGTCTTCCTTGAGGACTGGAACAATCGGACTGGCCCACTCGTTGAGTTCAATCGGCGAAATGATGCCCTCACGTTGCAGCCAGTCCAGCTCGATCTCTACCCTTTCTCTCATCATGTACGGTACTGCTCTCACCTTGTGATGGGTGGGTCGCGCCCTCAGAATTAGATGGATCTGCACTTTTTCTCCTTGGAACTTCCCGATGCCTGGTTCGAACAGCGAAAGGAACTTTGTTTAAGACCTGGACACATGTAGTGTCATCAGCCGGCGAGAGCGCTCAGACGTCATCCCAGTTCCAGCGTATCTTTCCCAGCCAGCTCCTGCTGAGCAGCGTGGGGCCATCGCCTGGTACCACCCAGAGTGGTAACTTGTGCACCGCTCCATCGTAGGAGACCTTTACAGTAGCTCTGCCAATTACGGGTTCAGTTCCTTTGTGTAAGTTCTCAGTTTTGTGCGAATGGGATTCAAGTTTAGCCTTGAGGCCTTGCTGCACCCCAATTTATCAAAAGTCTTTTTGCTCATAATGGACTGGCTCGCGCCCATGTCCAGCTCCATTGACACCGGGAGTCCATTTAATTCAACCTTCAGCATTATCGGAGGACACTTTGTGGTAAATGTGTGCACCCTGTATACCTCTGCCTCCTCAGTCTGAGGCTCTGGTTCATCGTGATCTGGCGTGGAACTGTCCTCCTCTGCAACATGGCGGTTTGCAGGATTAACAGGGTTTGCAACCCGCCTGCACATACATTGGAGGTGTCCCATTGTTCCACAGCCCTTGCAAACGTATCCTTTGAAGCGGCATGAATGGAAACGATGATCACCCCCGCAGCGCCAACAAGGTGTTAATGGCCTTGCATTCATCACCCTTGATGGTGGACTCTGAGACATCTGCGGACGTGCAGCTGCAGGCATGTGGGACCTGCCCCTTACGTTCCGATTTAAAAACAACATCACTTTGTTCACAGTACTTGTAGCAGCATTCGTGTGCTGAGCGCTTTGCTTAGTATTGTCACTGGTGGCAATGAATGCCTGGGCTATCGCTATGGCTTTACTCAAGGTTGGGGTCTTTAGAGTCAAAAGTTTGCGAAGTATCACTTTATGGCCAATGCCTGAGCATATGCTCCAAATGTCTTTCAAATTCACAATGTCCTGCAAGGTGTCTTAGCTCAGCGACATAACTCACCACTTCCTAGCCTTCAGACCTTTTGTAGGTGTAGAACCGGTACCTCGTCATCAGAACGCTTTCCTTCGAGTTCAGATGCTCCCAGACCAGTGTGCACAAATCATGATTTCTCTGTGGGTTTCGCTAGAGCAAGCAGATTTTTCATGAGGCCATATGTTGGTGCCCTACAGACGGTGAAGAGAATCGCCCTTCATTTGGCAGCGTTCGCTTCTCCTTCCAGCTCGTTGGCCACGAAGTATTGGTCGAGTCGCTCCACGAAGGTTTCCCAATCATCTCCCTCCGAGAATTTCCCAGGATGCCCACTGTTCTCTGCATCATGGGGTTAGTCATCTGTATCTCGTCGCCAGTTGTTATGTATGAATAAAGACTGGATACTGTGAGCTCAAAGTAAAGTGTGACCTTAGTCTTTTATTGCAGGTTTCCAGAGTGCCTCTCCAGCCTGTGAGGCCTGCTTAAGTACCTGTGCTCCCAAGGAATTGTGGGATCCCTTGGGACTCCAGCGAATGAGCCCTCTGGTGGCTATGCAATACAGGTTTACAAATATAACAGTATCGATCTCAACGATTCAGCATCCACAGCCCTCTGGTGTAGAGAATTCCAAATTCTAATTTGTTCATAATTTCTCCTTGTTTTATTTCCTTCTCTTTACTCTAGTTTATACCTTAGATGAATTTTTGTGCACAACAAAGTGGGTAATAAGGGCCAGGAAATGGACCCATTTTCCACTTTGTACCCATTGTATCAACAACAACAACGTGTATTAATATAGCGCCTTTAACGTAGTGAAATGTCCCACTTCACAGGAGTATCATGAGATAAGAATTTGACACCGAACTGCATAAGTAGAAATTAGCACAGGTGACCAAAAGTTTGGTCAAAGAGGTAGGTTTTAAGGAGCATCTTGAAGGAGGAAAGAGATAGCAAGGCGGAGCGGTTTAGGGAGGGAGTTCCAGAGCTTGGGGCCCAGGCAACAGAAGGCACGGCCACCGATGGTTGTGCGATTACAATCAGGGATGCTCAGGAGGGCAGAATTAGAGGAGCGCAGACATCTCGGGGGGTTGTGGGGCTGGAGGAGATTACAGAGATAGGGAGGGGCGAGGCCATGTAAACAAGGATGAGAATTTTGAAATCGAACACTCAGATATTACAAAGCTTACAGCTGCCTTCACTCTAACTGTACAATCAGTTCACAGGGCAGATAGAGAGGAATTATTTCTTCTGGTGGGGGGAGTCCAGAACAAAGTGGGGGGGGGCATAACCTTAAAATCAGAGCCAGGCCGTTCAGGGGTGATGACGGGAAGCACTCCTTCGCACAAAAGGTAGTGAAAATCTGCAACTCTCTCTCCCCCCAGAAAAGCTGCTGAGGCCGGAGGATCAATTGTAAAATTTCAAAACTGAGATTGTTAGATTTGTGTTAGGCAAGGGTATTCAGGGTTATGGAGCCAGGGCGGGTAAATAGAGTTAAGATACAGATCAGCCATGATCTAATTGAATGTCAGAACAGACTCGAGGGGCTGAATGGCCTCTTCCTATTCCTAAGTTAGAAACATAGAAAATAGGTGGGAGTAGGCTATTCGGCCCTTCGAGCCTGCACCACCATTCAATAAGATCATAGCTGATCATTCCCTCAGTATCCCTTTCCTGCTTTCTCTCCATATCCCTTGATCCCTTTAGCCGTAAGGGCCGTATCTATAGAAACACTCCTACACACTTCAAAACAGCACCCACTGCAGCATCTCGGTCTATTGTGAGATTGCTAACGTGTGCTAAATTATGGTGAGTTGTGTTCTGCAGATCTGTGGCTAGAAGGAATTTGATTGCAATTGTCCAAACGCATTAAACTTAGGATCCTTGCAATTAGCAACAAAAAGAGATTTTCTCCCCAGCATGCTGGGGAAAGAAAGAAAGAAAGACTTGCATTTATATAGCGCCTTTCACGACCACCGGACGTCTCAAAGCGCTTTACAGTTAATGAAGTACTTTTGGAGTGTAGTCACTGTTGTAATGTGGGAAACACGGCAGCCAGTTTGCGCACAGCAAGCTCCCACAAACAGCAATTTGATAATGACCAATATGATTGAGGGATAAATATAGGCCAGGACACCAGCGATAACTCTTGCTGGATTGGTTTACGAGGAAGGGTTACAGGCAGCAGGAAGCAGGATCAGAGCACTGGTGGAGCGGGGGGGGGGGGTGGGGGGGCGGAGCAAAAAGAGGGGCTGTTGTAGGTGACAGGAATGATTCAAAGGACCAGTGTGAGAAGAAGACCGATTCACAGATCCTTCCTTAAATCTGCGGCAAGCACTTAATTAGTCTTTATAACGTGGAGATTGATTAGGAGAGGAGGCAGCGAGCAGCGTCGAGACATTGGGTAACGAGGAAGGAGAGAAAACCAGAGGGCTAGTTTAACCTGCTCCACTGTCTGGTTACAAGCAACATTGGCAGAGAGCCAGGTCTTAACCACGGGTTACCTAGCTTTCCTGCCACACATGCTGTTCTCTCAAGGAGAGGGAGAGCTAGAGAGACAAAGGATGATTGTTAAGAGTTAGTGGGCTAGAAATTTACATAATTTGTGTAGTTTTACATAGTATTTACAGCACCGAAACAGGCCGTTCGGCCCAACAGGTCCGTGCCGGTGTTTATGCTCCACAAGAACTTCCTCCCAACCTAGACTAGACTAGATGGATTGGAGAAGCTGGGGTTGTTCTCCTCCGAGCAGAGAAGGTTGAGAGGAGATTTGATCGAGGTGTTCCAAATCATGATGGGGATTAGACTGAGTAGATAGAGAGAAATTGTTCCCATTGGTGGAAGGATCGAGAACGAGAGGACACAGATTTAAGGTGATTGGCAGAAGAACCAAAGGCGACACGAGGAAAAACTTATTTACACAGCGAGTGGTTGGGATCTGGAATTAACTTCCTGAAAGGGAGTTGGAGGCAGATTCAATTGTGGCTTTCAAAAAGGAACTGGATAAGTACCTGAAGGGAAAAAAAATTGCAGGGCTACGGGGAAAGGGCGAGCGAGTGGGACTGGCTGAAGTGCTCTTGCAGAGAGCCGGCACGGGCTCGACGGGCCGAATGGCCTCCTTCTGTGCTGTAACCGTGCTATGAACCGATGATTCTTCATCTCACCCCATCAAATATCCTTCGATTCCTTTCTCCCTCGTATGTTAATCCAGCTTCCCCTTCATCTATCGCGCTGCACCCATTTCACAGGTGCCTAACCTCCATTTTCAAGCCCCTTGTTTTGCGAGTCACCACCATGTAGACGGCAGGGCAGTTCTTTCAGGTGCTCCATAGTCACACTGTGATTCATTCTTACCACATAACCTTGCCACATGATCCTTTATTATTTACATCAGTAGCTGCAGCACATCAGCAGTCCCACTAGGTGGAGCTCTCTATTATACTTCTCCCTCCTTAATGAAGAAGTAGTCATCACAAAATAATCATTGTACATAACTTGCATGGTTTTACACAACAAAAGATATGGGGCTCGACTTTGCATCGATTCCGCCCAGTTACCGCCCATTTAACTGCTGAGATTTCGCCTCCTGAAACGCGGGAAAAGCCCGTTGCTTTGGAAGCCGGCCTTGCATGACTGAATAAATCGCTAACATCCATTTCAAATCGCTACGGCTCACGCCAAAATTAAAAAGTGGAAACTACCGGTTTTAAAATGGGCGATATTCTGGCGATCACAAAAAAATATATAATCGCTAACGCGGGAAATACCACCCACTTTTGTGCAATCTGGACACCAAAGTCTAGCCCATGGACTTATTTTTTCCATATTTACAAATCAAACTTAACCACTGGTTTTCTATTCAGAGCCACCTTGTGTGTGTGTGTGTGTGTGTGTGTGCGTGCGTGCGTACTTCTCCATCATGGGTTAAGAATATATCACACACACCACTGGTCCTTAACAAGGCAAATAGGGTGGGGCAGGTGGGCAGAGCGAGCGGGCAGGGCTGGGTGGCTACCATATTAAAGTCACGGGTCACCGCCAACCACCAATCAAGCTTCCCCTGAAATGCGTCAGTGCTATTTGCCTCTGCTGCCCCTTTGTGGATCCACACTCTCACCACTCTCTGGGTAAAGACGTTTCTCCTGAATTCCTTATCCGATTTATCAGTGGCGATGGTGCACAAGTATTTCCGAGCCAGCAGGAATGCTGGTGAACACCAGGGCGTATTCACACTGTCCTTCCGGTTTCAGTCAGAGAGCACCCTGTTGGCACTGCCTGGGTGAAAACTTTACATACTGCTTTGCAACCAGGACAAAGCAGCCCGGTTGATTGGCACCCCATCCACCACCTTCAACACTCACTCCCTCCACCACCGGCGCACCGTGGCTGCAGTGTGCACCATCTATAAGATGCACTGCAGCAACTCGCCAAGGCTTCTTCGGCAGCACCTCCCAAACCCGCGACCTCTACCACCTAGAAGGACAAGGGCAGCAGGCGCATGGGAACACCATCACCTCCACATTCCTCTCCAAGTCACACACACACCATCCCAACTTGGAAATATATCGCCGTTCCTTCATTGTCGCTGGGTCAAAATCCTGGAACTCCCTAACAGCACTGTGGGAGCATCTTCACCACATGTACTGCAGCGATTCAAGAAGGCGGCTCACCACCTCCTTCTCAAGGGCAATTAGGGATGGGCAATAAATGTTGGCCTTGCCAGCGACGCCCATGAACTAATATAAAAATAAAATGACGTACCTGTACGGATCCTCTCTCGCGAGAATAGATGAATGAATATGTCTTCTTTACCTCTGTGCCAGCACTTGATGGAACTGAGAATACCCATTTCATGGCAAATCCCATGGGATCTATAAAAGCCTGACATTTTATGGGCTGACATATGTGAACCCATCAAACTGAGCCTAACTCTATCCTCAAGGTCAAAGACTTCGGATAAACTGGGGAGGAGGCTTCACCCGCTTGATTCTCTGGGAAAGATGCATTCCTGATCCAGGTGTGATTCTGATTGGAGCACCAGCATTCACGTGAAATGTGTGAAACTCCTAATCAGAGCATTAAAAAAATCCTGATCAAAATATTTATTGCCCAACTGCATTAATTCAGGGCAGTAAACATCGGCATTTTACTCCTAACTTTCATCTGCAGAGAGCGACACATTTCAGATGTCTGTCATAATAAGAACATAAGAACTAGGATCAAGGATGAGGCCATCTGGCCCCTCGAGCCTGCTCCGCCATTTAATAAGATCATGGCTGATCTGATCTTGGCCTCAACTCCACTTTCCTGCCTGCTCCCCACAACCCTTGACTCCCTTATCCTTCAAAATCCTATCACTCTTGTGTAAACGATATATACTTTTGTTTAGTGCCTTCGGTGGGGTTTGTTTGGATTGAATTGCAGAATGAACGGTTTACCAGACTTGAGCCGGCAAGCTCGTTCTGTAATCATCAGGGTTCAGAGTGAACTTCGTAAAGATATGTGTTCCATATTCAGCGACCACACCAAACCTGTGTTCCAATATTACTGGAGAGTCGCTGAACCTCATCAGCATCCGCGAAAGGCAGCAAATTATTGACACAGATAAATAATTAGGTGAGGGCGGAACTCGATTCACAAGCTGCCCAACTCGTAATTCTCGCTGTCAAATTATTTGGTTCGAGTACAAGGAGCCCCTATATCCACACGCATATCGGATTTGGACTTTTTAAGCAAGTTCATTGAATTCAAGGGAAGATGAATTATCCGAAGGTGCGGGCCGCGATTACATTCACATCGCGATCGCGTGACATTTCCAGCTAATCGACATTACATGTGTTTGCATTGAAAATAAACTTGTCAGAATCAGAGGTGTTTTACAGGGTGGCACGTCTGAACTCTTGGCCTTGTTATTTCTCCAATTCTTTTCTTTTCGAGGCATGTTTCTGCTTCATACCAGCACTGGAGTTGTCGTGTGAGTCAGAGCCCGGAGTAACCTCGGCGAGAGGAGCTGACCAGAGCTCCCCGACAGTGGTCGTTGTGTTTATCATCCTGTTCAGTCGCAAGTCCCGAGCAATGTCAAAATGGCTATAAAGTGTGCCCTGGGGGTCCGAGACTCCCTGCACACTTTCTACATCGACCCACAATTAGCTGAAAGGCTCCGACAGCCCAGCGTTGTCCAAACATTTTTATTAAAAGCAAGAACTTTCGCCACCTCAGGACGTCCCAAAGTGCTTCACAGCCAACGAAGCACTTTTTGAAGCGTAGTACACTGTTGTAATGCAGGAAATGCGGCAGCCAGTTTGCGCACAGCAAGCTCCCACCAACAGCAATGAGATGATGACCGGATAATCTCTTTAGTGACCTGGCTTAAGAAAGCAAGACTTGCATTTATATAGCGTTTTTCACGGCCACTGGCCGTCTCAAACCGCTTTACAGCCGATTAAGTACTTTTTTTCAAGTGTAGTCACTGTTGTAATGTGTAATGAAACGCAGCAGCCAATTTGCATACAGCAAGCTCCCACAAACAGCGATGAGATAATGACCAGATAATCTGTTTTAGTGATGTTGGTTGAGGAATAAATATTGGCCAGGACACCGGGGAGAAATTATCTTCAAAATAGCGCCGTGGAATCTTATACGGCCAGATGAGAGAGCAGACGGGGCCTCGGTTTAACGTCTCATCGGCAAGACGGCACCTCTGACAGTGCAGCATTCTCTCAGTCCTGCACTGTTGGAGTCCAGAGTGTCAGCCTAGATGTTGTGCTCAAGTCTCTGGAGTGGGGCATAAACCCCAAAAACTTCTGACTCAGAGGCAAGAGTGCTACCCACTGAGCCATGGCTGATACTATTATGAATATGACCAGCGAGCTGTGGGCAACGACCACCCATTTATAATGTCACTGACGCACGAGACAGAGTCACAAGGTCGAGAGAGTGAGCCTGATATATTGCGCACACACACATCGCCCAACTTGATAGCATTTAAGAACTGTGCGACAATCCAGATGAATATAGTGCTCCTTTAGCAAACACGACTAGAAAGCTAAGAATAAAATTGTTTTAAATAGAAAAATCCATTATGTTGCTGAGCAACCACCAGCTTTTCTTAACAGTAAGACTGTTTCACCATTGTTTGTGTCATGCATAATATAGGCCACCAAGAGACTTTGAGAAATGATGGTGTGTGTATATCCTACAGCTGAACCTGCTTTCAGTCGCAATGAGTGATGACTCCCGACACTCCACGGAGACGTTGGGAAAAGATTGGAGTTTATTTTGTCAGAAAAAATAAAATAAATGTGAGAACTGAACGATTAGAATGACTCATTAATGTCAGCGATATGTTAATGTTTTGAAGTTATTTACAAGCCTTCTCGCTTTATTATTTTAGTCGTAAATATTTTACAGTGATCCCAGACGCAATTTGCCCTTTTCTGTTCCTTCATAAAAAAAAAACATTAGTCCTACCACAGTCGTGCTTATACCAGGTGGGGCGAGGGGCCTGACATTACATACACAGGATTACATTGGATATACGGCACAGAAACAGGCCATTCAGCCCAACCAGACCATACCGGCGTTTATGCTCCTCTCGAGCCACCATGAAGAGCACTAGATAACACATTTTATTGAACAACTCCAATGCTGTTATCTTTACTGCAGTTGCATCTCTGGTCGTTTACATTCGCTCAATGCTGACCAGCCCAGGGGTACGGTAGCATCGTTGGTAATGTTACTGGGCTAGTGATCCAAAGGCCTGGATTAATAATCCAGAGATACAAGTTCCAATCCCACCATAGCTCCTGGGGAATTTAAATTCAATTAATTAAACAAATCTGGAATTTTAAAAAGCCAGTGTCAGTAATATTGACCATGAAACTACCAGATTGTTGTAAAAAAAACTCTGGTTCACAAATATCCTGTAGAGCATAAGCAGTAGGCCATACGGCCCTTCGATCATGGCTGATCATAGACCTCAACTCCACTTTCCTGCCTGATCCTGATTCCCTGAGACTCCCAACAATCTATCTATTTCAGGCTTTAATATACTGAGACTACCGGGGCAGAGAATTCCAAAGATTCACAACCCTCTGAATGAAGGAAATCTGCTGGCCTATATGTGACTCCAGACCCACAGCAATGTGGTTGACTCTGTATTGGCCTTGCAAGCCATCTAGCCGTTACGGCAAATTCACACGGACTGCAGCGGTTCAAGTAGGTGGTTCACCACCAGCTTCTCGGTGGCGGCGGGGGGGGGGAGCAATTGGGGATGGGAAATAAATGCAGGCCTTGACGTGAATGAGTAAAATAAAAATGATCCTTCAACTGACCCTCTGAAATGGCTGAGCAAGGCACTCAGTTGCTCACCACCACCTTCTCGAGGGCAATAAATGCTGGCCTTGCCCACATCATCTAAAAGAATTGTAAAAATAATAACACTGAATGGCACCATCACAGATCAGCAGTTTGTCCGGAATGCTTTACGGTTTCTCAGACTTGTCTACTTTAACAGTCAGTCCTGAAATTGCTCGCTTATTTTGAAGGGCAGGTGGAACATCTTGGCTCACAAGCCTGGAATTCTTGTATAATGAAATTACCCGATCACTTGCTGCAGTGTTTTGAGGACCTCGTGCAGTGCAGGCTTCATACAGGAGTTTCTGTGTTGGACGGCAAGAGCTGGTGAAATGCCTGTGACCAGCTGTTACCTCATCTCCCTCTTGAGTCGTTGCACTGATATTGATTGCAGTTCAACCCTAATATTAGAATCACTCATCTATTCCCCATCCGCAGACACTATAGACTGCAATGCAATGCTGCTACTCGTGAAACATAGAAACATAGAAATTTACAGCGCAGAAGGAGGCCATTTCGGCCCATCGTGTCCGCGCCGGCCGACAAAGAGCCGCACGGCCCTCGGTCAGCAGTCCTAAAGGTTACTTATAAACCTATGAACAATGACGGAAAGGCAAAGAGCACCCAGCCCAACCAGTCCACCTCACACAACTGTGACACCCCTTATACTGAAACATTCTACACTCCACCCCAACCGGAGTCATGTGATCTCCTGGGAGAGGCAAAAACCAGATAAAAACCCAGGCCAATTTAGGGAGAAAAAATCTGGGATAATTCCTCTCCGACCCATCCAGGCGATCGAAACCAGTCCAGGAGATCACCCTGGCCGTATTCTATTCCCTGTAGTACTTACCATTATACCTGCGCCGTCCAACAAAAGGTAATTCAGTCTAATCCCAATTACCAGTTCTAGGACTGTAACCCTGCAGGTTACGACACTTTAAGTGCCCATCCAATCATCTCTTAAAATTGGTGAGGGTTTCTGCATCCACCACTCTTCCAGGCAACGAGTTCCAGATTCCCACAACCCTCTGCGTAAAGAAACCCCCCCGTCAAATCCCCTCCAAACCTTCCATCAACCACCTTAAAACTATGCCCCCTCATAATAAACCCCTCCACCAATGGAAATAGACCATTACTATCAACTATGTGCAGGCCCCTTAATAATTTGTACACCTCAATGAGGTCCCCTCTCAACCTCCTCTGTTCCAATGAGAACAAACCCAGCCTATCCAATCTGTCCTCATAACTAAGATTCTCCATTTCAGGCAGCATCCTAGTGAATCTCCTCTGCACCCTCTCTAGTGCAATCATGTCCTTCCTATAATACGGCGACCAGAATTGCACGCAGTACTACAGCTGTGGCCTAACCAAAGTATTATACAATTTAAGCATAACCTCCCTGCTCTTATATTCTATGCCTTGGCCAATAAAGGCAAGCATTCTGTATGCCTTCTTAACCACCTTATCCACCTGGCCTGCTACTTTCAGGGATCTGTGGACAAGCACTCCACGGTCCCTTTGTTCTATTAAGTGGCCTCCCGCTTAATGTGTATATCCTTTCCTTATTAGCCCTCCCAAAGTGCATCACCTCACACTTCTCTAAATTAAATTCCATTTGCCACTGCTCTGCCCACCTGACCAATAGATTGCTATCCTCCTGAGTCCATGACTTTCCTCTTCATGATCAACCACACAGCCAATTTTAGTGTCATCTGCAAACTTCTTAATCATACTCCCTATATTCAAATCTAAATCGTTGATATATACCACAAAAAGCAAGGGACCCAGTACTGAGCCCTGCGGAACCTCACTGGAAACATCCTTCCAGTCACAAAAACATCCATCAATCATTACCCTTTGCTTCCTACCTCCGAGCCAATTTTGGATCCAACTTGCCACTTTGCCCTGTATCCCATGGGCTTTAACCTTCATGACCAGTCTATCATGTGGGACCTTATCAAAAACCTTGCTAAGTCCATATATACTACATCGTACGCACTACCTTCATCGACCCTCTTGATTACCTCCTCAAAAAATTCAATCAGGTTAGTCAAACACGATCTTCCCTTAACAAATCCGTGCTGACTGTCCCTAATTCTTGCCTTTCCAAATGCAGATTTATCCTGTCGTTCAGGATTTTTCCAATAATTTTCCCACCACTGAGGTTAGGCTTGTAATTACTCGGCCTATCACTTTTTCCCTTCTCAAACAAGGGTACTAAATTAGCAATCCTCCAATATTCTGGCAGCGTGCCCAGATCCAAAGAGGACTGGAAAATGATGGTCAAGGCTGCTGCTATTTCCTCTTTTACTTTGGTCAACAGCCTGGGATGCATTTCATCCGGGCCTGGAGACTTATCTACTTTCAATGCTGCTAAACCCCTTAATACTTCCTCTCTCACTATATTTATTTCATCCAGAATATCACACTCCTCCTCGATATCAGTGTGTGCATTACCCCTTTCCTTTGTGAAAACAGATGCAAAGTATTCGTTAAGGACCCTACCAACATCTTCCGCCTCGACACAAAGATTACCCTCATGGTCTCTAATAGGCCATACTCTTTCTTTAGTTAACCTCTTACTCTTAATATATTTATAGAACACCTTAGGGTTTTCCTTAATTTTACTGGCCAAGAATTTCTTGTGCTCTCTCTTAGCATTCCTAATATCCTTTTTAATTTTGCCTCTTAACTTCCTATATTCCTCTAATAAACATGCTGAGGAACACACAATACAATTTTTACCGGCCTTTTTTTTGTTTGTTTTCAACCACTGACACACGCTGAGGGTAAAGAAAGAATGTCTATAGCACCTTTCACAACATCCCAAAGCGCTTTACAGCCAATGAAGTACTTTTTGGAGTGTAGTCACTGTTGTAATGTGGGAAACGCGGCAGCCAATTTGCGCACAGCAAGCTCCCACAAAGAGCAACGTGATAATGACCAGATAATCTGTTTTAGCAATATTGATTGAGGAATAAATATTGGCCCAGGACACCAGCGATGACTCCCCACCCGCTCTTCTTTCAAATAGTGCCATGGAATCATTTACGTCCAACTGAGAGGGTAGACGAGGCCTCAGTTTAATGTCTAATCCGAAAGACGGCACCTCCGACAATGCAGCACTTCCTCAGCACTGCACTGGGAGTGTCAGCCTAGATTTTATGCGGTGGAAGCAGATTCAATTGTAACATTCAAAAGGGAATTGGATAAATACTTGAAAAGGAAAAATTTCTAGGGTCCACGGGGAAAGAGATTGGGACATTGGGTACCTACTACCAATATCAGCAGATATTCCGGTCCCTCACCTGAACAGCCATTCTTCGCTTCTGAGCTTAATAAAAGGCTGTCTGATTAGCATACAAGGCAGCCAAGTCCAACTCTATCCTCACCCAATATTCGCACAAGTGGACTTGCCAGGAAAGGTCAATGGAAAGTAATAAGAAGCCAAAAATGCATTTTGGATACTAGCTTTGGAGGCTGTTCAGAGAAGGTTCACGAGGTTGATTCCGGAGATGAGGGGGTTGAATTATGAAGATAGGTTAAGTAAGTTGGACCTAAACTCATTGGAGTTCAGAAGAATGAGAGGTGATCTTATTGAAACTTATAAGATAATGAGGGGGCTCGACAAGGTGGATGTAAGGAGGATATTTCCACTCATAGGGGAAACTAAAACTAGGGGACATAGTCTCAGAATAAGGGGCCGCCCATTTAATACTGAGATAAGGAGACATTTCTTCTCTCAGAGAGTTGTAAATCTGTGGAATTCTCTGCCCCAGAGAGCTGTGGAGGCTGGGTCATTGAATATATTTAAGGTGGAGATAGACAGATTATTGAGCGATAAGGGATTAAAGGGTTATGGGGAGCGGGCGGGGAAGTGGAGCTGAGTCCATGATCAGATCAGCCATGATCTTATTGAATGGCAGAGCAGGCTCGAGGGGCCAGGTGGCCTACTACTGTTCCTATTTCTTATGTTCTAGATAAGCACACGAAGGAGAAAGGGACAGAGGGATTTTCTGATGGGACGAGATGAAGAGGAGTGGGAGGAGGCTGGTGTGGAGCATAAACACCGGCACGGACCCGTTGGCCCGCAAGTCCTGTTCCTGTGATGTAGCCCATGTTTACTACATAGAATTACATCGGTCATTACTACATCGATGTAATTCTATGTAGTAAACATGGGCTAGGACTCGACAATTTTGCAATACGCTCACAGAGCAGAATTTTTAGTCCACTGTGCACTTGCGGGTAAATTCAGTGCTCCCGATACGGAGATGCACTCGGAGAGCTTAAGGTCAGGGAATCAGGGCGACATGGTTGTAGCCCTATCTCTGACCCACGTTCCCTTCGAACCCGTCTCTGCCAGGAATGAGAGCTCACTGAATTCAGCCTTGCATCCACTGGTATATAGTCCCCTACGAGACTAAGTGATGCTGCCAGTTCCATGCTCTACATACCTAAGTGGTTGGAGGAGAATATTCCAGTTTGCAAGTGCAGAGGGAGCTGTTGGCACAGCATTTCCTGGGAGCCCTGTTACATTTCACTGGGGACTAATGAACATAGCCCAGCGTACAGGATGCAAGTCCAATATTCACTCCCTGGCCCACTTCCCCCAGAGCAGCAATATCAGCGCACACAATTCTGCATTTTAATTTTAAAACGTAGTCAAATATTGTTCAGAAACACTGACACAAATCATTTCCGAATGCTGAAAATTGATGTGAGGATGAGTGATCAGTCAGCTAAGGTTGGGTGGGTTACTGCTGTCATTCGTAGGCTGCTGTAACCATAACATGAAAGGTTATTTTTACATTTTTACAGCAAAGCTTGGCCAATGGCAGTTATGATATCACTAGTGTTTCAGTGCGGCTATATGTGATACTATTATTTTTTTCTCTCTCAATTAAAGGAGTCACACGATCTCATCCAGGCCGTATTATTGATAACGGACTCTGATTAATTGGCACAGGAGGCAGCCATTCACAGCTGGTGCAGACAGTGTGCCAGGAGCCTCTTGCGATGTCAGCTATGGCTCAGTGGGCAGCACTCTCGCCCCCAAGTCAGAAGGCTTGTGGGATCAAAGTCCCACTCCAGGGGCTTGAGGCACTCCAGTGCCAGTGCTGAGGGAGTGCTGCACTGTCGGAGGTGCATCCTTCAGATCAGACGTTACACCGAGACCCTGTCTACCCTCTCAGGTGGATGTAAACAATCCCATGGCACTATTTTTAAGAACAGAAGGTGTCCTGGCTGAATGGCCTCCTTCTGTGCGGTATCATTCTATAGCAGGGTTGAAGGGTTGAATTCCCTTTCATGGAATCATAGAAGTTTACAGCATGGAAGGAGGCCATTTCGGCCCATCGAGTCTGCATCGGCCAACAAGAGGCTATCCAGCCTAATCCCACTTGCCAGCTTTCAGACCATAGCCCTGCGGGTTACGGAACTTCAGGTGCATATCCAAGTACTTTTTAAATGTGGTGAGGGTTTCTGCCTCTACCACCCTTTCAGGCAGCAAGTTCCAGACCCCCACCACCCTCTGGGTGAAGAAATTTCCTCTCAAATCCCCTCTAAACCTCCTACCAATTACTTTAAATCAATGCTCCCTGATTGTTGACCCCTCTGCTAAGGGAAATAGGCCCTTTCTATCCACTATATCTAGGCCCTTCTTATATTACATCCCTGATTCTTTGAGTGTAAACCATCTAAAGGTGAGTATGGTGCTGTGAGCTTAACTAATTGCACAGTTCTTTCAGAGAGCCGGCACAGGTGCGATGGGCCAAATGGCTCCCTCTGTACTCTATGATTTGGAAATTCCGGCAACGATCAGCAAAGGCGAACTCCCAGATGGACCTCGCTGTTCGAGCTCTCGGTATTGGACAGTGTGCTTCTCACCAAATCCCGTCCACTGCGGAAAGGGTTAACGAGCCAGGGTGGCATTTTACATTCCAATCTATTTAACAAAATGACGGAAAGAGAACCGATAAAAGTGATGCATTTCACTTAAGCGTCTATGTGCTGGGTCCAGTATTCCTGTCTCTACACAGAACTCTTGTCCACAAAAGTTGCATTCTGCCCATCCAACTACTCGACTCGCTACCCTCTTTTGCATTGAACTTTGATCCATCATAGCTGTAATGTGTTTGCTTCATGGGTTCTTTGCTTGGGAATTCAGAGCAACACATTGCTATTAAGAACAAGTTGGTTTATTAGCGAACGGTTTAACAATCACACTACACATTACCAGTTCATCCACCAGGCTCATAACCCACCTGCCTCATCGTGGACCCCCCGAACCCAACTGGCTGGGGTTTTATTGAGTCTTGTAAACATCAGGTGACTGACTAAGCCACTCACAATGCAACAGCTCTACAACTATTTAAGTAAAACTATAAATCAAGTGCCACCCTTAAAAGGGGGGCATTAAAACCAACAAATTCACAAATTAAACTGTGGACATTAAACAATAAAACTTTTAGACTATAAACGGTCAAATAAAAATTTGGTTGCCAGGGGTGATGATGCACTCCAGTCCCTCCGGTGCCTCAACAGCTCTACAACTATTTTGTTGTGAACAATTAAATCATTAAATCAAGTGCCCCCTGATTAAAGTGGGGGGTGGAGGGGGAACACTCCCAAAATTTTCAAACAAGTGGCCCCTGGTTTTTTGTTTTTTTGGCGGGTTTTTTGAGGGCACTAAAAACACAAATTATACCAGTGCCCCCTGGCTAAAAGGGAGGGGGCACTAAAACCAGCACAATAAACAAATGTAACTTTAAACAAAAAACATCAAATTAAAATTTGGTTGCCAGGGGTGATGATGCACTCCAGTCCCTCCGGTGCCTCAACAGCTCTACAAACCTGTGAGCATACTCACAGGTGCACACTTTACAATAGCCACTGGTCCCATGCTGTACATTAGTCCCATTAGACACTCATTCATACATTTATTGAGTTCCCCTCCTCACCCCCACAGTTTTTACCTCCCTGACCCACAGCCGCTGACTCATCCTGGGGCCTGGTTCCACAGGCACCAGCAGCATTTCTGTGCTCATTCTTCACCTGCGATGCTGGGTGGTGAATGCAAGTTGGCTAATCAACCATGAGGGCAGCTGATTCCAATCCTGCCCCTTACCCAGTTGTCAGCAGTGGTACTCTTGTCGCGCAGTCAGAAGAAGAAGAGCAGGGGAGTTCTCCACCGGTGTCCTGGACTAATATTTATCCCTCAACCAACATCACTACACAACAGATTATCTGGTCATTATCACAATGCAGGTTTTGGGAGCATGTTGTGCGCAAATTGGCTGTCACGTCTCCCTACATTACAACACCGACTACATGTCAAAAAGTTCTTCATTGGCCGTAAAGCGCTTTGGGACGTCCCGAGGTTGTGAAAGGCGCCATATAAATGCAAGTCTTTCTTTCTAATGGGCCTGAAGTTACACAACGGGATCCTGGAGTGGGATTTCGCTTTGTTCACTTCATGATGAATCTGGATTAAAATCCAGGGCCTGGAAGTGAGTGGACAGTGGGCTGATGATTATCTGGGCCAATATCACATTGTTGTTTGTGGGAGCTTGCTGTGCGCAAATTGGCTGCTGCGTTTCCCACATTACAACAGTGACTACACTCCAAAAGTACTTCATTGGCTGTAAAGCGCTTTGAGACATCCGGTGGTCGTGAAAGGCGCTATATAAATGTAAGCCTTTCTTTCTTTCTAACTGGAGTGGCAGCCGGGACATTCGGTGCCGGTCATCATCATCATCATCATAGGCAGTCCCTCGAAGCGAGGATGACTTACTTCCACGCCAAAAAAGGATGAGTTTACAGGTGTTTCAATGAAGGACCTAATATTCCAGGTCCCGAACTACATCGTGAAGGGTGGAAGATGCCTGTGCGTGGATTTTTTTAACGCGGGGTGGCCGTTGCACACCAGACACCACACGGGCTTGACAGAGCTAGGTCTTGGTCCAGTGACAAGGGTTAACCAAGACGACTGGAGACCTGCTCTGCTGCACGGACCTAGTGTGCAGCAGGTGAATGACAGTAGCACAGATTAGTGCGGAGTGAATTACCCATGCAGTCTCCAGACTGAAGAATGAATGTGCACTGATATAGCCCGTCTCTGAGCAAGTCCAAAGGGCTTCACAGACAATTAGCTGCTTTGAAGTCCAGTCACTTTTGTTACATTTTACATAAAGCAAGATCCTACAAATAACAATAACCTGATGATCTGTTTTCGGTGATGTTGGCTGAGGAACGGTTTTTGGCCAAGAGACCAGGGGAACTTCCTGCTCTTCTTCCAATCATGCCATGGGATCTTCCACATTCACCAGAAGCACTGGAACAAGCACACCCGGTCTCTGGTTAACAGCTCACCCAAAGAATAGCACCTTCAACAATGCAGCAAATACAATCCAGGGTGCAAATGGTGAACAGTAGCTATGGAAATATCCTAATCAGAACCTTTCTTTATCCACAAAAACCAGTAAAAGGATAAGACTATTCTTGCTCTTGCCCCATTGTACCTCGCCTGAGGGATGGAGAAAGTCCACAAAGGACCATGTGGCTTCAGGCACCTTTATTTAATACCGAGCCCCCCAGAAGACTATCAGGAACATTTTGCGATACTTTTGGTGCCGGGGTATAAACATTCTGAGTTTCCACAATTTTCTACATAATGCGATGATAATACAGTTTCCTGCCACAAGAAAATGGAAATCCCATACACAACGCGAAGCATCGCAGAACAGTATCACCGGAGGTTACTTTTTTAAGAAATTGTTTCACAACAGATACCATCCCCACTGGTAAACTAGGTCCCGGCACTACAAACTGCACGTGCTTTAGTTTGATGTGACATCTACTGCCACACACTTTCCTAAAAATTGATCAAACAACCCTCAATCATACTGCTGCTTCGATGAGTTATTCTGTTGAGGTTCTCAACATCTTCACCGTCTGAAGTAGGGGAAAGTATGGATAAGTTAAACTTTCACTGACTATCTCTAGTTGTGGCAGAACAGGGGGTTGACTTATGAGGAAAGGTTGAGTAGATTGGGCCTCTACCCATTGGAACTCAGAAGAATTAGAGATGATCTTATCGAAACGTACAAGATTATGAGGGGGCTTGACAAGGTCGCCGTTTTGGAGCTTGGCAGGAAAATCGGCAGAGCCCAGGTACAGAAAAGTGGGAAGGTCGGGGCGGATGAGCGGCAAGTGTTTGTGGCGGAGATGCGGTGAATGTTTATGGCGGAGGAGCGGCGAGAGATCGTGGCAGAGGTGCGACAGATGAGGGCACGGGGCCCAGAAGAGGCGAGGGCCCAGGGGCAGCACGGGCCAGCCCAGACTGCGATATGTGTGCGCACCAGGTCCGTGCAGCAGAGCAGGTCTCCAGTCGTCCTGGTTAACCCTTGCTATTGGACCAAGACCTAGCTCTGTCAAGCCCGTGTGGTGGCTGGTGTACAACGGTCACCCCACGTTAAAGAAATCCACCCACAGGCATCCAACACCCCTGGAGTTCAGGACTGGAACATCGGGTCCTTCATCGAAACACCTGTGAACTCGTGGAAGCAAGTCATCCTCGTTCGAGGGACCACCTATGATGATGAAGGCTGGACGAGGTTACAGAGGTTGGGAGGTAAGGATGTAAGGATCACCAGCTCATGAAGTGACGACTCAACAGGACCAAACTGAAGTGTGGGGGGAAATTACATTTGCAATTAGCACAGTTTGTAACTTTGGGCCCATAGGTGGCAGTAGTAAGATTACCAAGAGCTCCCGGGGACATCTGTTGAAGTGATTTGTTTTGAGTTTAGCTTCTATGAAATGCATTGACATGGCCAGCCTCCCAGTCAATAAGCAGCTGCCTGTGGAGAAAGCCGTTTCTTTCATTTCAAAGGATGAAACTGATACAGACAGATGTCGAGCATCAGCCTGCTCCGCTGCTGGGTTCAAGTCACTGGCCTGGGCCTCGTTCCGCAGACCCAGCCTTCACTCAGCACCTTGTTTGTTCAGAGAATCCAAAATCAAACCAGTTCCCAACTTCCCGCTGAAATTCTAAATCCACATCTGCTGGAAGAATCAAAGGTTCTATACACACACAGGGTTTGAACCAGTTTAGATCAACGGCAGCTGATTTTATCAGTACACATTTACACAAGAAGCCATGTCGGGGATCATTTAGTTATAAACCCCCGGCTAGCTGGCTTCTGAACACACAGCTTCCTTTGCACGATGGCTGACTTAGTCCAGTGTGCCACAAGTGTGACAGGAAGTGAAAGGCATTGAGAGAGTCCGAGCAGACAGACAGCGAGACGGAGCAGACAGACACAGAGACAGAGCAGACAGACACAGGGATGGAGCAGACAGACACAGAGACGGAGCACACAGACACAGGGATGGAGCAGACAGACACACAGACAGAGCAGACAGACACAGAGACGGAGCAGACAGACACAGAGACGGAGCAGACAGACACAGAGACGGAGCAGACAGATACACAGATGGAGCAGACAGACACAGAGAGGGAGTAGACAGACACAGAGACAGAGCAGACAGATACACAGATGGAGCAGACAAACACAGAGACAGAGCAGACAGACACAGGGATGGAGCAGACAGATACACAGATGGAGCAGACAAACACAGAGACAGAGTAGACAGACACAGAGACGGAGCAGACAGACACAGAGACGGAGCAGACAGACACAGAGACGGAGCAGACAGACACAGAGACGGAGCAGGCAGACACAGAGACGGAGCAGACAGATACACAGACGGAGCAGACAGATACACAGACGGAGCAGACAGACACACAGACGGAGCAGTCAGACACACAGACGGAGCAGTCAGACACACAGACGGAGCAGTCAGACACACAGACGGAGCAGACAGACACAGAGACGGAGCAGACAGACACTGAGACAGAGCAGACAGACACAGAGACGGAGCAGGCAGACACAGAGACGGAGCAGACAGATACACAGACGGAGCAGACAGATACACAGACGGAGCAGACAGACACACAGACGGAGCAGTCAGACACGGAGACGGAGCAGACAGATACACAGATGGAGCAGCCAGACACACAGACGGAGCAGTCAGACACACAGACGGAGCAGTCAGACACACAGACGGAGCAGACAGACACAGAGACGGAGCAGACAGACACTGAGACAGAGCAGACAGACACAGAGATGGAGCAGACAGACACTGATACGGAGCAGACAGACACTGATACGGAGCAGACAGACACTGATACGGAGCAGACAGACACACAGACGGAGCAGTCAGACACGGAGACGGAGCAGACAGATACACAGATGGAGCAGCCAGACAGCGATATGGAGCAGACAGATACAGAGACGGAGCAGACAGACACTGAGACAGAGCAGATAGACACAGAGACGGAGCAGACAGATACACAGTCAGAGCAGACAGACACAGAGACGGAGCAAATAGACACACAGACAGAGCAGACAGACACAGAGACGGAGCAGACAGACACAGATTCTATGATTCTGTGAGGAGCTGTGAGCTTGGTTGCCTTTCGTAAGTCAGAGAGTTTTTCCTGAATTGGTGATTCCCCCCCACCTCCCCCCATGACCCTCGCCCAGCAGGTTATGTGGTTGGGGTGGAGCAGTGATGTACATGATTGTGACTAAGAGTGTTGGTGTGCTGGGGCTGATGGTCTTTTAATGCCCTTCCTTGTGTATGTTGCTATGGTTTTACCTGTCATGGACCTGATGGAATCTTGGTTGAGGGTCGATGCCACCTTACCCGACATGCCACTGCAGGGAGCAGCGCGTGCTGCTGCAGGAGAGCGACGGCTACGAAGAGGGTGGCTGGATTTGACGTCACCCAAATCCAGGTCACTGATTGCAGCGCGGGCAGATACAACAGGAGCAGCAAGGTCGGGACAAAGGAACAGCAAGAGGTCCGTGCAGCAGAGCTGGTCTCCAGTCGTCCTGGTTAACTTTGCCACTGGACCAAGACCTAGCTCTGTCAAGCCCGTGTGGTGGCTGGTGTGCAACGGTCACCCCACGTTAAAAAAATCCACGCACAGGCATCTTCCACCCTTCAGGATGTAGTTCAGGACCTGGAATATTAGGTCCTTCATTGAAACACCTGTGAACCCATCCCTTTTTGGCATGGAAGCAAATCATCCTCGATACGAGGGACTGCCTATGATGATGATGATGACCCTTAAATACTCCACCTGACTGTACCTTTCTCCACTTGCCCCAGTCAGACTGCCCTGATGCTCACCAAATCACACCTTGGTCTGTTGCCCTCCTCCTCTGGCACTTTCCCCTCCTTTGAACATTTCATCTTATTCTGCCCCTCTCACCTCTCATTTAAAATTCTCGTTCTCTCCCACCCACCCAATTACCATAAAAATGTTATCACCGATAACATTTCCTCCCTCTGCCTCTGCACCGAACGACTTCTCAACCTCGGTGATTTCAATCTCCATATCAATTCATCATGCTCTCTCTCCCCTGAGTTCACTAGCCTCCTATCCTCCCTTAATTGCTCCCTCCATGTAAACTCCCCAACCCATATTCATGGCCATCTCTCGTGGCCTCGCTTCTCCCATCGTGTCAATCGCGGATAAGGCCATCTCTGACCACTTCCTCGTATCGCCCTCCACTCACATCCCCTTTCCACCACCCACCCCCCCCACCCACCCACCTTACCTCCTTCTGTGTCCGCCCCTGGAAAAAACTCTCTCCTGACTCTCTTACAACTGCACATATTGGGCCCAACTGTCCAGCCTTTGGGCCCTCCATTCACCAGCACAGATCTGCAGCCATCGATCTGCTCAATCGCACCCTCACCACCACCTTTGGTGCCCTCGTCCCTGATAGAACAATTACTCTCTCTCACCCTGGCCGTTCCCCCGATACAGCCCTGATCTTCACTCCCTTAAGTCCAAGGGGCGCAGACTTGAACGGATATGGCGGACAACTGGTTTAGCCCTTCACCGCTGGATCTGGCTAGACCACCTAAAGCACTATCGGGTCCTGCTCTCGTCTGCTAAAATCACTCACTACTCCACAATCATTCTGGAATGTAAAGGCAAACCCCGGTTTCTATTCTCCGCTGCTAACTGTCTTTTTAAACCCCTCTCCCCAATCTCCACCCTCACCTCCGACAATAAGTGTGAGGAGCTCATGGATTTCTTTGCCTCTAAGATTACCATCCGTTTGGCCGCCTTCCTTTGAAACGTCCGGTGGTCGTGAAAGGCACTATATAAATGCAAGTCTTTCTTTCTTTCCCCTAGCACACCGAGCCACACTTCCTCTAAGGATCCCCCCTGCCCTGGCCCTGATCTCACATCTTTCACTAGTTTTTCTCTGATCTCCCCTCATGACCTTTCCGAGCACTTCCTGCTCCCTTGACCCTATTCCCACCAAACTGCTGACCACCCAACTTCCTTTTCTGACTCCCGTGTTAGCCGACATTGTTAACGGTTCTCTCTCCTCAGGTACTGACCCCCTCTCCTTCAAATCTGCCTTCTCCTCAAAATCCAGGCTGACTTGGACCGATCCTGTCACTGCTTTCCAAATGCGCTGCTATTTCATCTTTAATAATTGATTCCAACATTTTCCCCCTCCTCAAAAAAAACAACCCTCGATCCCTCCATCCTTGCAAACTATCGTCCCATCGCCAACCTCTCTTTCCTCTCCAAAGTCCTTGAATGTGTCATCGCCTCCCAAATTTGTGCCCATCTTTCCCGCAACTCCATGTTTGAATCCCTTCAATCTGGTTTCCGCGCCTGCCACAATACCGAAATGGCTCTCATCAAAGTCACAAATGATATCCTTTGTGACCGTGAAAAAGGCAACCTATCCCTCTTCATTCTTCTTGAGGATGAGGAGGGATAGGTTGCAACCTTTGACACGGTTGACCACTCCATCATCCTCCAACACCTCTCCACCTTCATCCAGCTGGGTGGGACTGCACTCGCCTGGTTCCATTCTTATCCATCTAATCGCAGCCAGAGAATCACCTGCAATGGCTTCTCTTCCCACCCCCTCATCATTACCTCTGGTGTCCTCTAAAGATCTATCCTTGGCCCCCCTTCTATTTCTCATCTACACGTTGTCCCTTGGTGACATCATCCAAAAACACATCAGTTTCCACATGTACGCTGATGACACCCAGCTCCACCTCACCACCACTTCTCTCGACCCCTCCACGGTCTCTAAATTGTCAGACTGCTTGTCCGACATCCAGTTCTGGATAAGCAGAAGTTTTCTCCAATTGAATATTGGAAAGACCGAAGCCATTGTTTTCGGTCCCCGCCACAAACTCCGTTCCCTAACCACTGATCCCTCTCCCCAATTTCAGTTTGAGGCTGAACCAGACTGTTTGCAACCTTGGTCTTATATTTGCCCCATATATCCGCAGCAGAACTAAGACCGCCTATTTCCATCTCGGCCCCTGCCTCAGCTCATCCACTGCTGAAACCTTCATCCATGCCTTTCTTACCTCCAGACTTGACTATTCCAACGCACTCCTGGCTGGCCTTACACAGTCTACCCTATGTAAACTAGAGGTGATCCAAAACTCGGCTGCCTGTGTCCTAACTCGCACCAAGTCCCGCTCACCCATCACCCCCTGTGCTCGCTGACCTACATTGGCTCCCGGTTAAGCAACTCCTCAATTTCAAAATTCTCATCCTTGTTTTCAAATCCCTCCATGGCCTCGCCCCTCCCTATCTCTGAAATCTCCTCCAGCCCCACAATCCCCCGAGATGTCTGCGCTCCTCTAATTCTGCCCTCTTGAGCATCCCTGATTATAATCGCTCAACCATTGGTGGCCGTGCCTTCTGTTGCCTGGGCCCCAAGCTCTGGAACTCCCTCCCGAAACCTCTCCACCGCTCTACCTCTCTTTCCTCCTTCAAGACGCTCCTTAAAACCTACCTCTTTAGCTCTAATTTCTACTTTTGCGCACAGTGTCAAATTTTTATAATACTCCTGTGAAGCGCCTTGGGACGTTTCACTATGTTAAAGGCGTTATATAAATACAAGTTGTTGTTGTTGTTGTAGTAATAGTAGCAATGGTAGTTATTGCAGCAATGTCAGACCTGACTCAGTGGGTAGCACTTTCAGCTCTGAGTCAGAAGGTTGTGGGTTCAAGACCCATTCCAGAAACTTGAGCACAAAAATTCTAGGCTGACACTCCAGTGCAGTACAGAGGGGTTGCTGCCTTTTGGATGGGACGTTAAACCGAGGCCCCGTCTGTTATCTCAGCTGGGCGTAAAAGATCCCATGACACTATTTTTAAGAATTGCATGGCCCTGCCCCTCCGTATCTCTGTAATCTCCTCCAGCCCCACTGATATGTCCTTACTATACAGTATAAATGCACACGAGGCCCATACTTGAGAGAAGGTCACTCTGTGACCAGTTACCTTTATTACCAAGACCTCAAGTGATGAAGGTGGGTGGAGCTTCCCCTTTTATACCTGAAAGTCCAGGTTAGGAGTGTCTCCCACAAGTTCCCCCTCTTGTGGTCAATGTTCTCAAGGTGTACAACTTACCTCAGCTTATACATGGGTTACAATGATAGTTGAATACATGACACCCACAACCCCGCCAAGATATCTGCGCTCCTCAAATTTTGCCCTCTTGAGCATCCCTGATTATAATCACTCAACCATTGGTGGCCATGCCTTCAGCTGCCTGGGCCCCAAACTCTTGAATTCCCTCCCTAAACCTCTCTGCCTCTCTACCTCTCTTTCCTCCTTCAAGACCTCTTTAACCAAGCTTTTGATCACCTGCGCTAATTTCTCCTTATGTGGCTCGGTGTCATATTTTTTGTCTTCTAACATTCATGTGAAGTGCCTTGGGATATTTTTCTACATTAAAGGTGCTATGCAAATACAAGTTGTTGTTGTTATCCTTGGTGTTCAATATTTATCCCTCAATCAAACAAAACAAACCAGATTATCTGGTCATTATCACATTGCTGTTTGTGGCAGCTTGCTGTGCACAACTTAGATGCCATGTTTCCTACATTACAAGAGTGACTACATTTCAAAAAGTACTTCATTGGCTGTAAAGTGCTTTGGAACATCCGCTGGTTGTGAAAGACGCTTTATAAATGCACGTCTTTCTTTTAGAAACATAGAAACATAGAAAATAGGTGCAGGAGTAGGCCATTCGGCCCTTCGAGCCTGCACCGCCATTCAATGAGTTCATGACTGAACATACAACTTCAATACCCCATTCCTGCTTTCTCGCCATACCCCTTGATCCCCCGAGTAGTAAGGACTACATCTAACTCCTTTTTGAATATATTTAGTGAATTGGCCTCAACAACTTCCTGTGGTAAAGAATTCCACAGGGTCACCACTCTCTGGGTGAAGACGTTTCTCCTCATCTCGGTCCTAAATGGCTTACCCCTTATCCTTAGACTGTGACCCCTGGTTCTGGACTTCCCCAACATTGGGAACATTCTTCCTGCATCTAACCTGTCTAAATCCGTCAGAATTTTAAACGTTTCTATGAGATCACCTCTCATTCTTCTGAACTCCAGTGAATACAAGCCCAGTTGATCCAGTCTTTCTTGATATGTCAGTCCCGTCATCCCAGGAATCAGTTTGGTGAACCTTCGCTGCACTCACTCAATAGCAAGAATGTCCTTCCTCAAGTTAGGAGACCAAAACTGTACACAATACTCCAGGTGTGGCCTCACCAAGGCCCTGTACAACTGTAGTAACACCTTCCTTCCTCTGTACTCAAGTCCCCTCGCTATGAAGGCCAACATGCCATTTGCTTTCTTAACCGCCTGCTGTACCTGCATGCCAACCTTCAATGGACGTACCATGACACCCAGGTCTCGTTGCACCTCCCCTTTTCCTAATCTGTCACCATTTAGATAATAGTTTGTCTCTCTGTTTTTGCCACCAAAGTGAACAACCTCACATTTATTCACATTAAACTTCATCTGCCATACATTTGCCCACTCACCTAACCTATCCAAGTCACTCTGAAGCCTCATAGCATCCTCCTCGCAGCTAACACTGCTACCCAACTTAGTGTCATCTGCAAATTTGGATATACTACATTTAATCTCCTCGTCTAAATCATTAATGTACAGTGTAAACAGCTGGGGCCCCAGCACAGAACCTTGCGGTACCCCACCAGTCACTGCCTGCCATTCTGAAAAGTACCCATTTACTCCTACTCTTTGCTTTCTGTCTGACAACCAATTCTCAATCCACGTCAGCACACTACCCCCAATCCCATGTGCTTTAACTTTGCACATTAATCTCTTGTGTGGGACCTTGGCGAAGGCCTTCTGAAAGTCCAAATACACCACATCAACTGGTTCTCCCTTGACGACTCGACTGTAAACATCCTCAAAAAATTCCAGAAGATTTGTCAAGCATGATTTCCCTTTCACAATCCATGCTGACTTGGACCTATCATATTACCTCTTTCCAAATGCGCTGCTATGGCATCCTTAATAATTGATTCCTCATTTTACCCACTACCGATGTCAGGCTGACCGGTCTATAATTCCCTGTTTTCTCTCTCCCTCCTTTTTTAAAAAGTGGGGTTACATTGGCTACCCTCCACTCCATAGGAACTGATCCAGAGTCTATGGAATGTTGGGAAATGACTGTCAATGCATCCGCTATTTCCAAGGCCATTTCCTTAAGTACTCTGGGATGCAGTCCATCAGGCCCTGGGGATTTATCGGCCTTCAATCCCATCAATTTCCCCAACACAATTTCCCGACGAATAAGGATTTTCATCAGTTCCTCCTTCTTACTAGACCCTCTGACCCCTTTTATATCCGGAAGGTTTTTTGTGTCCTCCTTAGTGAATACCGAACCAAAGTACTTGTTCAATTGGTCTGCCATTTCTTTGTTCCCCGTTATGACTTCCCCTGATTCTGACTGCAGGGGACCTATGTTTGTCTTTACTAACCTTTTTCTCTTTACATATCTACAGAAGCTTTTGCAGTCCGCCTTAATGTTCCCTGCAAACTTCCTCTATTTTCCCTGTCCTAATCAAACCCTTTGTCCTCCTCTGCTGAGTTCTAAATTTCTCCCAGTCCCCGGGTTCACTGCTATTTCTGGCCAATTTGAATGCCACTTCCTTGGCTTTAATAGTATCTCTGATTTCCCTTGATAGCCACGGTTGAGCCACCTTCCCTTTTTTATTTTTACGCCAGATAGGGATGTACAATTGTTGTAGTTCATCCATGCGGTCTCTAAATGTCTGCCATTGCCCATCCACTGTCAACCCCTTAAGTATCATTCGCCAATCTATCCTAGCCAATTCACGCCTCATACCTTCAAAGTTACCCTTCTTTAAGTTCTGGATCATGGTCATGGTAACTGTTTCATTCTCCATCCTAATGTGGAATTCCACCATACTATGGTCACTCTTCCCCAAGGGGCCTCGCACAACGAGATTGCTAATTAATCCTCTCTCATTACACAACACCCAGTCTAAGATGGCCTACCCCTAGTTGGTTCCTCGACATATTGGTCTAGAAAACCATCCCTTATGCACTCCAGGAAATCCTCCTCCACCATATTGCTTCCAGCTTGGTTAGCCCAATCTATATGCATATTAAAGTCACCCATGATAACTGCTGCACCTTTATTGCATGCACCCCTAATTTCCTGTTTGATGCCTCCCCAATATCACTACTACTGTTTGGAGGTCTGTACACAACTCCCACTAACGTTTTTTGCCCTTTGGTGTTCTGCAGCTCTACCCATATAGATTCCACATCATCCAAGCTAATGTCCTTCCTAACTATTGCATTAATCTCCTCTTTAACCAGCAATGCTACCCCACCTCCTTTTCCTTTTATTCTATCCTTTCTGAATGTTGAATATCCTTGGATGTTGAGTTCCCAGCCCTGATCATCCTGGAGCCACGTCTCTGTAATCCCAATCACATCATATCTGTTAACATCTATTTGCACAGTTAATTCATCCACCTTATTACGGATACTCCTTGCATTAAGACACAAAGCCTTCAGGCTTGTTTTTTTAACACCCTTTGTCCTTTTAGAATTATGATGTAGTGTGGCCCTTTTTGTTTCTTGCCTTTGTTTACTCGGCCTTCCACTATTGCTTTTTACCTTTCTACCATCTGTTTCTGACTCCATATTACTTCGCCCTGTCTCGTTGCATAGGTTCCCATCCCCCTGCCATATTAGTTTAAACACTCCTGAACTGCATTACCAAATGTTACCCCCAGGACATCAGTTCCAGTCCTGCCCAAGTGCAAACCATCCCTTTTGTACAGGTCCCACTTCCCCCAGAACTGGTTCCAATGTCCCAGGAATTTGAATCCCTCCCTCTTGCACCACTGCTCAAGCCACGTATTTATTCTAACTATCCTGCTCCCTCTACTCTGATTAGCATGTGGCACTGGTAGCAATCGAGAGATTACTACCTTTGAGGTCCTACTTTTTAATTTAACTCCAAGCTCCCTAAATTCAGCGTGTAGGACCTCTTTCCACTTCTTACCTATATCGTTGGTACCTACATGTATTACGACAACTGGCTGTTCACCCTCCCTCTCCAGAATGCTCTGCAGCCGCTCCGAGACATCCTTGACCCTTGCACCAGGGAGGCAACATATCATCCTGGAGTCTCGGTTGTGGCCACAGAAACTCCTATCTATTCCCCTTACAATAGAGTCCCCTATCACTATAGCTCTCCCACTCTTTTTCCCGCCCTTCTGTGCAGCAGAGCCACCCATGATGCCACGAACCTGGTTGCTGGTGCCTTTAGTAGTAATATTAAAAGAATGAAATACTTAGATTTCTACAGTGCCTTTCACGACCACTGAACGTCACAAAGCACTTTACAGTCAATGAAGTACTGTTGGAGTGTAGTAACTGTTGTAATGTGGGAAACACAGCTGCCAATTTATGCACAGCAAGCTCCCACAAACAGCAATGTGATAATGACCCAGATAATATGTTTTTTTGTTATGTTGATTGAGCGATAAATATTGGCCAAGTCACTGGGGATAACTCCCCTCCTGTTCTTCGAAATAGAGCCATGAGATCTTTTATGTCCATCTGAGAGAGCAGACGGGGCCTCGGTTTAACGTCTCATCCAAACGACAGCACCTCTGACAATGCAGCGCTCCCTCAGTACTGTCAGCCTGGATTTTTTTTTGCACTGAAGTCCCTGGAGTGGGACTTGAACCCACAACCTCACAACTCAGAGGCAAGTGTGCTACGCACTGAACCACAGCTGACACTGCAGAGTAGTGCTGTGAAGGGCCTTGGCCATGTTTACAGGCCACTCCTTTCACCCTCCTGCTGGTCGAGCCAGCCCGCACTATACTCGACATGGTGTCAACTGTCGGGGAAAAGACTGAGTTGCTTCGGATGGAGCTCTGTGTTATAACAGGGAGGCTCAATCAACAGATGATGTTGATGAAGTTTCATCAACTTCAACTGCAAAGTATTCATCGCCTCTTAACATATAAAATGGACTGAGTAACATCTTTTGATACCTTTCGAGTGCCATTGTCAGGCTGATCACTTTTCACACCTCCATTCAGTCTCTGTCCCCCCCCGGCAGCTCCTCCTCAGAGCTATCTGTTCACACTGTCTTTCAGCTGTTCGCTGTGAGGTACGTGCATTCCGCATTCTTTCCCCCAGTCACGGGGAAGGTTTGGTGACTGTGTTTTACACGGTGTTGGAACACACAGCTCCTTTCCCTCCACCGTAGCTTTGTATCGTTCTCCTGCTGCGAGACATCGGCCCAAATAAGAACTGAAGTTGGATCGAAACAAAGCAAGCCCTTGTGAGATCATGCTTATCTAAAATAAAAATGCTGGAAATACTCAGCGGGCCAGGCAGCATCTGTGGAGAGAGAGAAACCGAGTTAACTTTTGGTGACCCTTCGTCAGAACTGGCGAATGTTTGAGATGTAACAGATTCTTAAGGAAGTGCAGGGAGCAGTGATAGGGGGAGGGGAGGAAAGAACAAAAGGGAAGGTCTGTGATAGGGTGGAAGGCAGGAGAGATTAGAGAGACAAAAGGGATGATGGGCCGACTTGAGATGGTAATGGCACAAGTTAGGAAACAAAAGATGAGTCTAGATAGGGTGTGAATGGCGGAATCATCATCAGCTGCCACGGGAAACGGAGAGAGAAATAATAATAATGTTCTTATGTTAATGACTGATATTCCGAGTGAGACCCTCAGGGGACTTTTATCACCTGGGCAGTGCTTGGCAGAGCAAATCGCCCGCCCACCGGAGAACTCGCCCCATTTTCATACCATCGAATTCAGTATATGATGGTCAGGTGATCTGCTCCGCTAGGTACTGCCCAGGAGGCAGCTTTGAAAATTAACCCCTTTATCAGACATTGGGGTTTTAACTCTGGGCAATAGTGTAAAACGGGCGACATCGAATTGAGCACCCATCATACATCGCGACCGATTGGAAAGGAAAATCAGGAGTCAATTTGATCGTCCATTTTACAGCTTTGGCTAAAATTCAAATGACCCTCAGTGTCTGAACCAGTTCTGGGGGATCTTCCCCATCCCCCTCCCGTCCCTCTCCCCCCGCCCCATCCCCAGTCCCTCAGACTGACTGGTTTGGCTCAGACTTTTTAAGACCATGGGACTTTCTGATATCAAGTTCAAATATACCGGGGTTGAAATTGGTGAAAGGCAAGGGTCGCCCAAAGGACCGCCGATGGCTGCCGAGATTCCTGACGGTACTTTGGGCAGGGGTTTCGGCAAAAAGGTCCTTGAAAGGGCGCCCGGCGGCAAAAGAGGGACTTACGCCATCAATCTGGGCGGCAGCGGACGGGAGCTCCCAATCTCAGCTCTTGCCGCCCAAGTGCCATCAAGGATGGAGTCGGGCACACGGAGGGTGGAAGAGCAGAAAAGAAAAGAAAAACGCAACACCTTCAGGGGACCCCATACAGGTAAGTCGCTGTAAGAATTTTTTTTTTTTTAAATGTTCACTAACCTTTTTTTCGCAGGTTACCATCGGGGTTAGACCAGTCTCCACGCAGCGGCCCTTCCCCGCCAACTCCTGCCGATACCCACCCACACCAATCTGGCATCACGGCAGTCGGAAGGTCACTTGCGCCACTTGGCCGTCCGCTGACGTCAGCGGGCGGTTCCCGGTGGCTCTCTCCTCCCGCCCGCTCCAGCTCAAGTGCAAACTGGCGCCGTGCGAAACCCGGAGAGGAATATTGGCAGATCTCAGCGGCAGTTGGCGGTAAGGCCACCAATTTCGGCCCCGCCCTGTTTATCAGAGCTGTCTGTACAATGTATCACAATATGTGGCTCTGTTATGAAATGATAAGCTCAAGCTCTGAGAGCCCCGTCCACCTTGAGGGATATCACAGGTGTGGGGGTGATGGGAGTTGTATTTCACAGTGGGGGATATCCGGGGGGGGGGGTTTGGGTGGTGGGTGGCGGTGGGGGGGGGGGGGGGGGGCAGGGGACAGAAGTTGTGTTCCACACGTACAGCTCCAGGCAGCCAGTTATAGAACAGCATTAACAGAGGTCGGAGAGTGGCTCATCTGGCCAGGGATTGGGCCATGTTATAAAACAGCGAGAGAATGAAAATGATTTAAAATTGCACCAGAATAACCATTGACTATACGGGTTAAGCCAAACCCAGTCAGTCCAAGAGGTCCTGGACATCGTGGATGTACCTGTTTTGGATAGACTGGGTGTATTGGAGCAGACCCGAGCCGTGGGCGCCAATACGTCAACCTTTACCAATATGGCGGACCACACGCTTCCAGTACGGAATACGCGCGCAGATGCAACCCACCGCATTGGATGCTTAAGCGACCGCTTTACACCTGTAACAACAACAACAACTTGTATTTATATAGCGCCTTTAATGTAGTGAAACGTTCCAAGGCGCTTCACAAGAATATTATGAGTTTAAAAATTTCACACCGAGCCGCATAAGGAGAAATTAGCGCAGGCGATCCAAAGCTTGGTCAAAGAGGTAGGTTTCAAGGAGCATCTTGAAGGCGGAAAGAGAGGTAGAGAGGCGGAGAGGTTTAGGCAGGGAGTTCTAGAGCTTGAGGCCCAGGCAACAGAAGGCACGGCCACTGATGGTTGAGGGATTATAGTCAGGGATGCTCAATTTAGAATTAGAGGCAGTTAACGAATGCTTTAAAATAGCGGCCGAAGGAACATCATGCGTATGTGTTAAGGATTCTAATATCATCGGGCTAATTTCTTGTACGGAACCTTGGTTAGACCACACTTGGAGCACTGCGTACAATTCTGGTCTCCGTGTTATAAAAAGGATACAGAGGCGCTGGAGAAGGTGCAACAATAAGATTGACTAGAATGATACCAGAACTGAGAGATTATAACTATCGAGAAAAATGGAACCGGCCGGGGCTGTTTTCTGTAGTAGAGAAGGCTGAGGGGCCTGACAGAGGTCTTCAAGATTATGAAAGGGTCTGACAGGGGTAGGTGTAGAGAAGATGTTTCCACTTGTGGACGAGACCAGAACTAAGGGCCATAAATATAAGAATGTCATTAATAAATCCAATAGGGAATTCAGGAGAAACCTCTTTACCCGGAGAGTGGTGAGAATGTGGAACTCTGTTACCACGTGGATTACTAGTGGTAAATACCACAGATGCATTCAAGGGGAAGCGAGATAAGCACATGAGGGAGAAAGGAATAGAAAGATATGTTGATGGAGTTAGATGAAGAGGGGTGGGAAGAGGCTCGATTGGACCATACACACAGGCGCGGACCTGAAGGGCCGAATAGCCTGTTTCTGTGCTTTAAATACTTTGTAATCCTTTGTGCTGTGCTCTAACGAAAGGGGTCAGGACAGTCTTCTGATTCCACTGGCCATTCTATATGATGTTGGGGACAGATGCACGCTGCCTTTGGATATAAAGGAATTGGTTTGCCTCTTTCTCTGCCTTTACCAGCGCGGTGACTGGGTCTCTTCTGGCTCCCCCATCAAGGCCCGCCATGTTAGATGCACAAGCGCCTATCTCTGCACCGGAAGAACGGGCACACCGGAATTGTGGAAACAGAGGGAATTGATTCACAGAAAGAATGCAATCAAACACAGCCGTGATCTCAATGTCATTTCCCGTCCCCGACCCCGCTATGCAAAGCCTTGGTGAGACCACGCCTGGACTGGAGCACTGTGTGCAGTCCTGGACACCGCATCTTAGAAAGGATATGCAGGTTGAACCTCCCTTCCGGGACTCCCTTATCCGGGACCACCCCTCGTCTGGCATGATTCTGGTGGCCAGGGGCGCATGCGTAGAACGCCGTCAACCTCCACTCCGACTTTGGGGTTGCGCTGACACGCAGACACTGGGGCCCACCGACACTCGGTCTCCCCGACACTCGCTGGGACCTGTCCGACACTCGGCCCACCGACACTTGGCCCGCTAAGGCCCACCGACACTCGGCCACCCCCCCCCCCCCCCCCCGACACTCGCTGGGACCTGTCGACACTCGCTGGGACCCGCCAACACTCGGGCCCGCTGACACCTTGCGGCCTGCCCGAGGCACCGACCTCCTCCCCCCTCCCCGGCCTCGGGCCGCCTCTCCCCATTGCCCCCCCCCCCCCGGTCCCCTCATCTTGGGCTGACCTCCCTTTATCCGGCAAAATCCCTTATTCGGCACAAGCCAGGTCCCGAGGTTCAATCTGTACTGGCCTTGGAGGGAGTGCAGCGCCAATTCACCAGAATGCTAGCAGGGTTCCAAGGGTTAGATTATGAGGAGTGATTACAGAAACTAGGCTTATATTCGCTGGAATATAGAGGGCTAAGGGATGATTTGATTGAGGCTTTTAGGATTTTGAAAGGAATTGATCGGATTGATACAGAGCTGGTGGGTGGAGTCCAGGACAAGCAGTCATAACCTTAAAATCAGAGTTGGGCCATTCAGGAGAGAAGTTATGAAACACTTCTTTACGCAAAGGGTTGCAGAGGTGTGGAACATTTTCCCACAAAAGCAGTAGATGCTAGTTCATTTAATAATTTTCAACCTGAGATCGAGAGATGTTTGCTAGGCGAGGGTACGAAGGAATATGGAGCCAAGGTGGGCAGATAGAATTAGGATACAGATCAGCCATGGTCTCATTGAATGGCAGAACAGGCTCGAGGGGCTGAATGGCCTCCTCCTCTTCCTATGTTCCCCCCACCCTGGTCCAGGTTCATTATTTCATACGGTTTTACTTTGCAGAGCAAAACCTCACAGGTTTCATACTTCCGTTTAAATAATTGATGTTACGTTCCAAAGCACAGCCTGTGTTATGCGGTGTATTAACCATTTTAAGGCGAATGAAAGGGTTGGAAATTCGTTTGGGGGCTAATTAGGACGCCCATGACAGCGGGGTGGTAAATGTTGCTCCGGGAAATGGTCTGCGACTGCAGCCCGCAGAATTCATCAGCTGGGTCCTGTGTGTGGGGTGGAGCGCTAAAAAAACATTCCCAATACCTTGCTCACTCCACATAAACATAAATCGCAAAAATAAAAAATAAAACAATCACACTTACCTCATTCACCAATTCCTTCCCTCAGTGCTGCTGGAATAGCTCGGGCCGCCCGCTTCCCCGGGCGGTCCCACTAGGGCGCGCTACAGGGTCAGCGCCATACAAAAATCAAAGCGCTGTTGAAACCGGGGGCATTGCACACCGGCTCGACACTCTCTCCCACCCCCCCACCACGGGCGATACCAGCACACCGGATATGCCGAGCGGCGCGAATGCTGCCGCTCACGGCTCCAAACCCCTTTAGCGCCCCTGTTCCCATCCTTTTCCAGGGCGCTAAGTGACAGAATTTCTCCCCCAAAGTATTCAATTGTTATGAAATTATGGCAGCATATTCACACTGATTGGCAAATAATTCAAAGATTTGAGTTTCTCTTCCTCTGCAAACTTAACAGGGGTCAGCTCTCATTGTGACTCTCGCATTCAGCATCTGTGCACTTCTTAAAATATTGCTTTTGAAAACTGTTTTTGTGATTGGAATCTTTTTAGATCAACGGCACGTTTTAAAGATTGGTAAAAGCTTCCACCGACGAAGGATTGACACGAGGATAATGAGAAGGGAAGTTCGAGAATTTTTTTTTCATGCAGAAGGTTATTAGAATACGGAGGCCACACTCGTTCACATCCCAGGGCCACGACAGCCAGTCCCCTTCCCTGACCTACAAATCGAGATAAAATTCGTGAACGTTTCAAATTTCATGGGTTAATCAAGGACAGGCAGCAAGGATTTGTGAAAGGCAAGCTGTATTCGACAAATTTAACAGTTTTATTTTTGAAGAAGTGACAGATTCAATGGATGAAGGGAATGCAATGTGTGCAGGGCAGGCTTGTGTGGAGCAAAAAGAAAGAAAGACTTGCATTTATATAGCGCCTATCACGACCACCGCACGTATCAAAGTGCTTTACAGCCAATGAAGTACTTTTGGAGTGTAGTCACTGTTGTAATGTGGGAAACGCGGAGCCCATTTGCGCACAGCAAGCTCCCACAAACAGCAATATGATAACGACCGGATAATCTGTTTTTGTTATGTTGATTGAGGGATAAATATTGGCCCCAGGACACGGGGGATAACTCCTCTGCTCTTCTTCGAAATAGCACCATGGGATCTTTTACATCCACCTGCGAGAGTAGACGGGGTCTCGGTTTAATGTCTCATCCAAAAGGCAGCACCTCCAACAGTGCAGCACTCCCTCAGCACTGCAGCATCCAGGGACATGCTCTCGTCCCTGGAGTGGGACTTGAACTCACAACCTTTGAACTCAGAAGCAAGGGTGCAACCCACTGAGCCACAGCTGACAGCAAACACCAGCATAGTCCTGTTGGGCTGAATGGCCTGTTCCTGCACTGCACTTTGTGTAATACTGTGCGTATGGATTTTCAGAAGGCATTTGAGAAGGTGTCTCACAAGAGGCTTGTTAGGAAAATCCAGGCATTTAGTATCAGACCAAATGGAGCAGCATGGAATGCAAGTTGGCTGATGGACAGGAAGCAAAGAGCTGGGGCAAATGGGTGTTACACAGACTCATCATCGGTGGTACCTCGAACGAGGATGACTTGCTTCCACATCAAAAGGGATGAGTTCCCAGATGTTTCAATGAAGGATCCGACATTCCAGTCCTGAACTCCAGGGGTAGAAGACGCCTGTGCGTGGATTTTTTTAACGTGTGGTGACCATTGCACACCAGCCACCACACGGGCTTGACAGAGCAGGCCTTTATCCAGTAGCAAGGGTTAACCAGGATGACTGGAGACCTGCTCTGCTGCACGGACCTAGTGCGCACACATATCGCAGTGTGGGCTGGACCCGTGCTGCCCCTGGGCCCTCAGCTGTTCTGGGCCCCTTACCCTCATTCGCCTCTGCTACCACCTTCCCCTCCTCCGCTGTACCTGGGCCCCACCAATGTTCCTCTAGCTCTCTCTCCTCCTTTAAGACACTCCTTAAAACTTACCTCTTTTGACCAAGCTTTTGATTACACTCCTAATAACCCCTTATGTGGCTCGGTGTCCAATTTTGTTTGATAACGCTCCTGTGAAACGCCTTGGAACGTTTTACTATGTTAAAGGCGCTATAGAAATACAAGTGATTGTTGTTGATAAACAGACAGAACTATGGGTTCAAATACATCATTCCCTCAAAGTGTGCGCTCAGGTAGATAAAGCAAGGGAAAAAGCCAATAGTATTTGGAGTTTTATAAATTGAGTACAAGAGTAAAAAATAAGTAATGATAAATTTCTACAAAACATTAGTTAGGCCACAGTTAGACTGCTATGTGCAGTTTTGGGTGCACCATTATACAAAGGACATTAAAGTCATAGAGAGTGTTCAACATAGATTAATCAGGATAATAGCAGGGTTGAGAAACTATATTTATAGTTGGAGGGGTTGGAGTGGATGTAATGTATTTGCTTCATGGGTTCTTTGCTTAAGAATGCATAACAACACATTGCTATTAAGAATCAGTTGGTTTATTAACAAAGGTTTAACAATCACACTACACATTACCAGTTCATCCACCAGGCTCACAACTGCATACCTCATCGTGGATGACCTAGACCCAACTGGCTGGGGTTTTATTGAGTCTTGTGAACATCACCTGACTGGCTAAGCCGCTCCCAATGCAACAGCTCTGCAACTATTTTAAGTAGAACATTAAATCAGTGTCCCCTTTTGGCAAGGGCTCTAGAACCCACAAATCTCCAAATAAAACTTTAACAGAAACTTAAATCAAATTAAAATTTGGTTGCCAGGGGTGATGATACACTCCAGTCCCTCCGGTGCCCACCTCTCGTGGAAGGCCGCGAGTGTACCGGTGGACAACGCGTGCTCCATCTCCAGGCACACCCTGGCGCGAACGCAGTCGTGGATGAGAGGCAGGCAGTCGGGCTAAACGATCCCCTCGACCGCCCACTGCCTGGACCAGTTAATGGCCACCTTGGCCAAGCCCAGGAGCAGGCAACAGGTGCATACATTGCCGTAGAGAAAACGAAGAACGCATTTAATAGAAGCTGTTAAAGTGATGACAGGTTTTTGTCGACTGTTGTTCTTTGTTCTCAGGGTGTGGGTAACATTGGCAGAGCTACATTCCATCCCTAATTACCCTGAGAATATGGTGGAGGGCCTTATCATTGAACCTCTGCAGTCCGTGTGTTGCTGCTACTCCCAATGAGTGGCCTCCGTCTGTGCTGTAAATTACTATGGGTAAATGAAGGTTAGTTGACTTGGGTTTTAAAAACCTGTAGCTTGTAGGAGGATAGAAAAACTGAGGAATTTAAGGAGTTGCACAGTGTTGAGGTCCTGGGAATGGGTGAGTTAGAGTGGGGGGCTGCGTAATTCTGGCCTCTTGCGCATTCCCCAATTTTTATTCACTCCAGCATTGGCAGCCCTGCCTTGAGCCATCTATGCCCTAAGCCTCCCTAAAGCTCTCCACCTCTCCTTCATCCTTTAAGACAATCCTTAAAACCAACCTCTTTGACCAAGCTTTTGTCAACTGTCCTAAAATCGTTTTATACGGCTCAGTGTCCAATTTTGTTTGATAACACTTCTGTGAAGTGTCACGGGACGTTTTACTACATTAAAAGGCACTATATAAATACAAGTTGTTGTTGTTGTTGTTGTTAATAGCACTCCTGTGAAGCATCGTGGGACCTTTTACTACGTTAAAAGGCACTATAAGAATACAAGTTGTTTTGTTGTTGCTAGCGCTCCTGTGAAGCCCCATGGGACGTTTTACTACGTTAAAGGCGCTATATAAATACAAGTTATTGCTTTAATTACACAGTGAAGATATGGAGAGGAGGAAAGGGTGTGTAGGAGGGCATATTTGAAACCTAGGAAGCACAAGGAAGGAGAAAGAATGGTTATATTTCTATTGATAGAACAGAGACAACAAAGGCTGTGACAGTGATTCTGAGATCCACATAACACCACCTGAAGCATAGGGAATGCTGAATTTACCTGACAGAGCAAAGGCTGACCAACTGATCTTCTAGAATGGAGCAACATGTCAGTGTTTGAAAACTACTCAGTGGTGGTTTCAGCTTTCTGAGGTCTGTTTTTTGTTTGAAAGAAGAAAACCTTTTACTTTTCATGTTATTACCTGGCAGTTTTGAGAAAGAGCTCTTAACTTCTGGGCTTGAACTTTCTGATTAATTTGCATTGGTAAATATCATCGCCGGGTCTTCAAAGACGGCTGTCCATGAGATGTGAGGAGGAATGCAGAGGGCCATAGGTGTGTTGGTCTAAACCTTGTGTTGTCATGGTGATGAGGCAAGTGCACAGGCTACCACCCAGGTAGACGGCGTGTTTAGTGGTTCATAATCAAAGACCAGAAGTCCCTTTCCGAGTCATCCCTCCTCATACCAGACAGCAAGTGGAATGATCAGGACACACGATCCTGCATTAGAGCACGCAGTCCCCAGGCTGCAGACTGGGCATGGTAAACACAACCTTGAACGGGAGGGAAATTGTTGAACAAATAGCAGAAAATGCCTGTGCGTGTACGTGTGTGTGTGTGTGGGGTGTGTGTGTGTGTAGAAGAGAATTGGGAAGAGAGGCTAATGTTACAACGAGGAGGGTGGGAAATCACGGGCTCAGCTCATCGCATAGCAGAGCTGTGCATTCTTCAGGAGCACAAGGTTTGCAGGAAGGGGGAGCGTGAGAAAAGAGACTGAGCCAGCCCTCAGGAAACAGAAGGCACGGCCACCGATGGTGGAGCGATTATAATCAGGGATGCTCAGGAGGGCAGAATTAGAGGAGCGCAGACTTCTCGGGGGGGTTGTGGGGCTGGAGGAGATTACAGAGATAGGGAGGGGCGAGGCCATGGAGGGATTGGAAAGCAAATGAGAATTTTCAAATCGGGAGCCAATGTAGGTCAGCGAGCACAGGGGTGATGGGTGAGCGGGACTTGATGCGAGTTAGGACACGGGCGGCCGCATTTTGGATGACCTCAAGTTTACGTAGGGTAGAATGAGGGAGGCCAGCCAGGAGTGTGTTGAAATAGTCAAGTCTAGAGGGAACAAAGGCACCATAAAACCTGCCACCAATTATGTTTTAAAGGGGTCCTCGCAAATTCGCAGAAGCAAATCAGGGTCGTATTCAACATGGTGCAGTGATTGAGTCTGGTGTGGTTTTTGCGAATTCAGGGCAGTGCTGAGGGAGCGCTGCACTGTCAGAGGTGCTGTCTTTCGGATGAGACGTTAAACTGAGGCCCCGTCTGCTCTCTCAGGTGGACGTAAAAGATCCCATGGCACTATTTGGAAGAAGAGCGGGGGAGTTATCCCCGGTGTCCTGGGGCCAGTATTTATCCCTCAATCAACATCACTAAACAACAGATTATCTGGTCATTATCACATTGCTGTTTGTGGGAGCTTGCTGTACGCAAATTGGCTGCAGCGTTTCCTACATTACAACAGTGACTGCATTTCAAAGAAGTACCTCATTGGCTGTAAAGCGCTTTGAGACATGCGGTGTTCGTGAAAGGCGCTATATAAATACAAGTCTTTTTTTCCACAATTTCAAAGATTGAGGAAGACCACAACCTTCAAAGGTATATTCCTGAAATTGCGATAGATCCAGTAACTACACCAGAGACCATTAGCTTTGAGCCTGTGGAGTTTAGGTGTTGCCAGAATGGAACGGATCCGTTGTGTAACCGGCCATACTGGTGTCATTCTTACTTGGTTTCTTACAATGAAAAGATCCCAACCCCCGCCTCCCCCCATCCAACTGTAGACTGACCTTGCTGCGTCATAGAAGCCGTCACAGTGAAAGGAGAAAACTTTGAAGAAAGAGAGGCTTGCATTTATATAGCGCCTTTCACAACCTCTGGACATCCCAAAGTGCTTTACAGCCAATGAAGTACTTTTTTGAAGTGTAGTCACTGTTGCAATGTAGGAAATGCGGCAGCCAATTCGCACGCAGCAAGCTCCCACAAACCACAATGATATAAACGACCAGATCATCTGTTTAAGGTGTTGGTTGAGGGAGATCCTACAAGATCTGCAAGATCCTACAAATCCCCTGGGAGGACAGATGCACCAACGTTAGCGTCCTCGACCAACATCCCCAGCACTGAAGCACTGACCACACTCGATCAGCTCCGCTGGGCAGGCCCATAGTTCGCATGCCAGACATGAGACTCCCAAAGCAAGCGCTCTACTCGGAACTCCTTCACGGCAAACGAGCCAAAGGTGGGCAGAGGAAACGCTACAAGGGCACCCTCAAAGCCTCCCTGATAAAGTGCAACATCCCCACCGGCACCTGGGAGTCCCTGGCCAAAGACCGCCCTAAGTGGAGGAAGTGCATCCGGGAGGACTCTGAGCACCTCGAGTCTCGTCGCCGAGAGCATGCAGAAACCAAGCGCAGGCAGCGGAAGGAGCGTGCGGCAAACCGGTCCCACCCACCCTTTCCTCCAACCACTGTCTGTCCCACCTGTGACAGGGACTGTAATTCTCTTATTGAACTGTTCTGCCACCTAAGAACTCATTTTAAGAGTGGAAGCAAGTCTTCCTCGATTCCGAGGGACTGCCTATGATGATGATGATGAAATAATTGGCCAGAACAACGGGAGGAACTCCCTGAGCTCTGCATGGATTCAGAGTTTACTTAACCGCAATTAGGCTGTGCAGCCGTTGCATCAATGGGTATCGGAAATTCTGAAAGCCTGGCAGGGATCCACACTGATGCGGGCATCCACCAGCGCTATGCAAATGAAGCACGCTCACTCGCCCCGCATCCCAGGCTTAGTACTGGTGGGCACAATCCCAGCCTGACCATAAACTTGGCATCACAGGTGAAGCCAAAGTAAATATTTTAAGACTTGTGCTCCTTTCACCCCAATATGCTTTTGCCCTGTTTAAACAGATTCAGTCGACATACAGAGAATGTGCGTGTCAGATGTTACTTGGCAAACCTTAACTTCAATGAAAACATTAATGAATTTCTTGAGTGGCCTTCGTTTCCTCTGCGCACTATATTTAGCGTGCTGGTTAGCACATCCAAGTTAAACTTCTGCCTGTGGTATTTGAACACAGTCACTCCTCCTTTGAAACAAGTTATAACAGAATGGAAATCAATGTCAATAAAGTAACTTGTTCACTAAAAATAGCAAGCTGAGGGAATGGAGCCTCCTTGGAGATAAAAAAAAGACTTACATTTATATAGCGCCTTTCACCAGACTCAAGTACTTTTTGTCGTCACTGTTGTAATGTAAGAAACACGGCAGCGAACTTGCGCACAGTAAGCTCCCAACAAACAGCAATGTGATAATCACCAGATCATCTGTTTTTGTTATGTTGATTCAGGCATAAACATTGGCCAGGACACCAGGGATAACTCCCCTGCTCTTCTTCAAAATAGTGCCATGGAATATTTTACGTCCATCCAAGAGGGCTAGATGGGGCCTCAGTTCAACATCTCACCCAAAAGACAGCACCTCTGACAGTACAGGACTCCCTCAGCTCTGCACTGGAGTGTCAGCCTAGAATTATGTGCTCAAGTTCCATAGAATGAGACTTGAACCTACAACCTTCTGACACGTAGGCAAGTGTGCTACCCATTAAGCCACAGCTGACACTTAAAAGGGTTGAAGTGGAGTCAGGTATCTTCATGGAAATGACCAGATATTCCACTTGTGTTAAATGGTCAAAAATACCAAAACGTTACGAAGTACTATTGTAATAAAACAGCACAAAGTTTGATGTACATCAACACTGGAGATCTGCTGGCAGATATTGGGGGAAAAATTGCGGTCGGAGGCTTCCTTCGTACGAACGTCTCCGACCCCCCAAAAAAATCTACGAAAGTAGCTGATGATCCCGGAGGATCCCGGTCGGAGGCCTAGATTCGCTGTGCAGCGCATGGGGAAGCTATCGTTCAGGTACGTATGTACAGGCTGGAGTCATGTGGGCCTGATCCACCAATCACGATGCAGTATTCTCATTGATAGAAATGGGAACTCCGTTTGTATGAGTTCCCATTACTATCAATGAGAAAAACCCCTAAAACATCCAAACACAGCATAATTAATAAATAAACCATCTCACATATTTAAAATTAATGTAAATTAAATGTAATTAAATATTTGTAAAAAAAATATATATGTTGGGGAATTTTTTTCATGTCTTTTAATAGGATTAAAAATATTCTTACCTTAATGGACAATATAAAAATTAGTGTTTAAATTTAATTTTTATATGTTTTATAACTTATGCTGGTAAAAGTAAGCTGTGCGCCTGCTTTTACCAGGTGTAAGAGTTTGAAGGATATTGGCTGGGCATCTAGCCCAGACTCTCCCACGCAGATGTCCTTCTCCCAGGGATGCGGAGGATCTGTCAATTTTGACAGATTGAAAAAGCCGTTTTTTGGTGCATCCACATTGCACCCCGAAAACCCGTTTTGCGAAGCCTCACCGGGTCCGTGCGCACTTCGTACGGACAGGGCGAGACCAGAATGTTTGGCCCAATATAAACAACAAGCAGCAGAGAACTTTCTAACTTTTAATCCTTATGTCATTCTCAGGCAGATTTACTCATGAGCTGGTTCAGACATACAAGGGGGAGAAATTGGCCTCCTTTGCACCTCCCGTTAGCGCCTCCAGGGAGCGATAGCGGGGCGCTACCGCCTCTGCGCCCGGACGCGGTGAGAGTACCGATGCCCGCGAACATCCCCTGCAGGTCAACGGCGGCGGTAAAACCTAACGCCACGATCCCCTGCGCCCCAGAGTTCGTGATGTCATCCAGTGTGCAGCGGCCGGTAGCCGCCCCAGTTCCTAAATTCGCTCCCGTTCCCGGGCGTCAACAACGGCAGTTGCAGGAGGAGTTGTGAGGTCGGCCGGCCGCCTGGGAGAGTGGTCGTTAAAGGCAGTGGCGGTCAGGTAGGCCAAAAAAAATTGTCACTCCCTTTCAACTGATCAGCTCCAGACTCTGTTAGAGTGCTTGGGGCTGATCGTCGTGGATTGTGGGCACCGTCAGCCAGCAGTCAATCCGTTCCCTTGCAGCGCCCTCAGCAATGGCCCTTCCCTTTAAGGGAGGTGTAATGTATTTGCTTCATGGGTTCTTTGCTTAAGAATTCATAGCAACGCATTGCTATTAAGAACTAGTTGGTTTATTAGCAAAGGTTTAATAATTACACTGCACATTACCAGTTCATCCACTAGGCTCACAACATGGATGACCTAGACCCAACTGGCTGGGGTTTTATTGAGTCTTGTGAACATCACGTGACTGGCTAAGCCACTCCCACTCAACAGCTCTACCAACCTGCGCGCATACCCACAGGTACATACATTACAGGAGGGAAGAAACCTATGATCACGGCAGCACCACACAGGACATGCTCAGCGCTCTGCCGCTACTGCCCCTCTTGCCTTGTTTAGTGATCCACTCCCCTCCTAGCGCGCTAAACCAGAAGTTTGCGTCCGCTGGAATTGGGTAGCATCCGGTGATTCTCTTGCGCTCCCGCAAAAGGTAGCACCCCAAGCGGGACGCCAAGAAATTTCTAACCTACAGAGTAACTTCATTTCACGATCTCTCCATATTGGAAATGTCTTTTTATTGCAACTCCCAAAGAGCCAAGTTTTATCGTACAGGACACCACCAAGGTGGGGCAGCGTCCTGGAGAAGATGAAGGAAATCAAAGAGTGATGGTTGATGCCAACCTCGAGTTGTAGAAACCTGCAGCTTGTGGGAAGAAGGGAAGATGGGAGTGAGGATGTCCAACGTTTTGAATACCTGGGAACGGAAGAGTTAGAGGAAGCGACAGTGCGAGGGTCCTGATTGCAAGGATTTAAGGAGGAGAAAGGATACATGGGACAGGGTATTTGGAGCTTAAAAAATGTAAAAGTAGTAATATTCTCAATAGTATTGATAACACAGGGAGAGACAAGAAAAAAGAGAGAAAGAGAGAAAGAGAGAAAGAAAGAGAGAAAGAGCGAAAGAAAGAGAGAAAGAGAGAAAGAAAGAAAAGACTTGCATTTATATAGCGCCTTTCACCACCTCAGGATGTCCCAAAGTGCTTTACAGCCAATGAAGTACTTTTGAAGTGCAGTCACTGTTGTACTGTGGGAAACACTGTACACAGCAAGGTCCCACAATCAGCAACATGATTCTAAAGAGTTGAACTATTCCAAATACACTCAGAAACATTTTCATACACATTGTAACTAATAGCTGGGTATATTTACAAGGATACTGAGGAGTGAATGCAAGATATTAACCTAATCAAAGATATTTTAAACCCATGGAAATAAATCTCAGCAGATTAGAGGCATTATCTGAATTAGATTACATCACTGGAATCACTCACCAATAGTTGTGCTTGTTCGTTAGATACTTTCTGCGGGGCTTTAATTTTGTACTTGCCGAGTGTTGGTGCCAGGCGTGGTTGACAGCAGCTGCCTTTGATCCACGGTGAGAGTCGTTCTGACACAATTACTGCAAGAATGCTGAGAAATAGCTGGTCACCAGGAAGATCAGGGTGCAGGACGTGTTATGTTAAATTCCATTAATCCAACCCTTGGCACGAAAACCAGTGCGCACGGTCTAACCCTGAACAAAATACATCTGTTAAGATTTTATACAGTCAACGAACGATACAGCACAGAAGGAGGCCATTCGGCCCACCATGCCTGTGCTGGCTCTTTGAAAGGCCTATCCAATTATTCCCACTCCTCCCTGCCCCTTTCCCCGTAACTCTGCAGATTATTCTGCTTCAAGTATTTTCCCTTTTGAAAGATACGATTGAATCATCTTCCACCGCCCTTTCGGGTAGCGGGTTCCAGATCACAACTCGCTGCGTTAATAAGAAAATTGTCCTCGTCACTAACGTTGGCTTTAAGCCGCGCGGCCGCATAGTGGTCTGCGGGTCACGCACAGCCGGTGAGCCGGCTCTTAAATAGGAAAAACGTGCATACACGGAATCTTAAATTGCCCGGCCAGCCTGTTAAAGTGTCAGCCGTGACTCAGTGGGCAGCACTCTCGCCTCTGAGTCAGAAGGTTGTGGGTTCAAGTCCCGCTCCAGGGACTTTGGCACAAAAGTCTAAGCTGGCACCCCAGTGCAGTGCTGAGGGAGTGCTGCACTTCGGAGGTGCCGTCTTTCGGATGAGACGTTAAACCGAGGCCCTTTCTGCTCTCGCAAGCAGATGTAAAAGATCCCATGGCACTATTTTGAAGAAGAGCAGGGGAGTCCTGTGTCCTGGCCAATATTTATCCCTCAATCATCGCAACAAAAGAACAGCTTATCTGGTCATTACCACATTTGTGGGAGCTTGCTGTGCGCAAATTGGTTGCCGCATTTCCTACATTACAACCGTGACTACACTTCGAAAGTACTTTGTTGGCTGTAAAGCGCTTTGGGATGTCGGGTGGTTGTGAAAGGTGCTATATAAATCTGAGGGGCTGAAATTCATCATCTCACCGCCCGCTGCCGCCCACATTCCTCGTCAAGACCCGCCCAGTGCCACTTTCGGGGCGGCCTGGAGCGGGCGGGAGGGGAGAGCCGCCGGGAACCGCCCGCTGACGTCAACGGACGGCCGAGTGGCGCAACTGAGCTCCCGCCCGCCGAGCTCCCAGATTCCCGCGGGCGGGAGTCGACGGCAGAACGGGGGCGGGCCGCTGTGGCTGGAGGCTGGTCTGTCCCCGACGGTAAGTTTGAAGAACCTGAAAAAAAGGCAAGCGACTTACCTGCATGGGGTCCCCTGAAGATCTTCGGATACTTTTTGTAGTTTTTATTGGCGATATTTTTTTCAGCTGTTCAACCCTCCGTGGGCCCCGACTCCATCCTCGGTGGCACTTGGGCGGCAAGCGCCTCTGCCGCCGAGAATGAGAGCTCCCGCCCGCTGCCGCCCAGATTGGCGGCGTACGTCGTCCATTTGCCGCCCGCCGACCTTCGAGGGACCTCGGCCATGAATATCCCGCCCAAAGTACCGTCCGGTACCTCGGTGGCCATCGGCGGCACTTTGGGCAGCACTTGGGCAGGCAGAGACCTTGATCAAAATCAGCCCCTAAATCTTTCTTTCTTCTTTTTTTCTTTCTTCCGTGTGGGCCAATCTTTTACCAATCATTTTAAATCTGTGACCTCTGGTTACCCACCCTTCTGCCACTGGGAACAGTTTTTCGTTATTCACTCTAACAAAATGCTTCTTGATTTGGAACACCTCTATTAATTCTCCCCTTAACCTTCTCTGCTTTAAGAAGAAGAATCTCAGTTTCTCTCGTCTCTCACGTAACTGAGGTTCCCCATCCTTGGTACCGTTCTAGTAAATCTCCTCTGCTCCCTCTCTAAGGCCTAAACATCTTTCCTAAAGTACGGTGCCCAGAATTGGACACAATACTCCAGCTGGGGTCTAACCAGTGATTTATAAAGATTTAGCATAACTTCCTTGTTTCTGTACTCTGTGCCTCTGTTTATAAAGCCACGGGTCTCGTACGTCTTTTTAGCAGCCTTCTTAAATTCTCCTGCCACCTTAAAAGATTTGAGTGCAAACACCCCCAGGTCTCTCTGTCCCTGCACCCCCTTTAAAATTTGTACCATTTGGTTTGTATTGCCTCTCTTCCTACCAAAATGAGCCACGTCACACTTCTCTACATTAAATTATATCTGCCCTTGTGTCTGCCCAGTTTCACCAGTCGGCCCATGTCCTCCTGAAGTCTGTTACTACTTTTTTGAGTTTCGTGTCATCTGCAAACCTTGAAATTATGGCCTGTATACCCAAGTCCAAATACGTAACAAGTAATACTCGTAATATTAGTAATAGTGGTTCAGTGACGATTAGTTATTGTTACTTGACAGAATCAACAAATATTATCTGCATTTTTGACCAGTATTGAATTCTTAATACACTCCCCTATTTTCCTTCTCCATGGATGCCTGTTAACTTGTTATTAAAACATGCAGGCTGATTTATGGAATATGGATTTTGGCATTTGATTGTGACGTTTACTCTGCTTTGAGCCCAGCAAATGCTTATTCCCTAGAGTTTAGAAGAATGAGAGGTGATCTAATTGAAACATATAAAAGTCTAAAGGGGCTTGACATGTTTAATGCTGGGAAAATGTTCCTCTGGCTGGGGAATCTAGAACACGGGGTCACAGTCTCAGAATAAGGCATCGGACATTTAGGACGGAGCTGAGGAGAAATTTCTGACTCTAAGGGTTGTGAATCTTTGGAATTCTCTACCCCAGAGTGCTGTGAAGGCTGAATCATTGAGTATATTCAAGACAGAGGTCGATACACTTTTGGGAACTAAGGGAATTAAGGGATATGGGGATAGTGCGGGAAGGTGGAGTTGAGGTAGAAGATCAGCCATGATCTTATTGAATGGCGAAGAAGGCTCGAGGGGCCAAATGGCCTACTCCTGCTCCTAATTCTTATGTTCTTATGTTCTTCTTCCCTGGGCACACAGCAAAGGTAAGAAGAGCAGAGAGCTGTGCTAGCAAGTCTTAAATGCCAATTAGAAGATAATTGTCTGAACTGCCAATTATCTTAAATCTTTGTCCGCTTGTTACCGACCCTTCCCACCAGTGGAAACAGTTTCTAGTGACATGGGATCTTGAATATCCTCCTGAACAGGCAGACGGAGATTCCATTGAAAATCAGTGCAGCACTCCCTGGGCTTGGAGTAGGAGCTGAGATCCTGGAGCAGGATTTGAACCCACAACCATCTGACTCCAATGCTCAAATAAATGTTTAAAAAATTAACTTACTGGAATAAATAACTGAAATTGTTACAAGAGCACGGCTCAAAGTGAAAAATAAATGAAGACTGATTTTTTTTAAAAAGCTTTGAAACATAGAAACATAGAGAATAGGTGCAGGAGTAGGCCATTCGGCCCTTCGAGCCTGCACCATCATTCAATATGATCATGGCTGATCATGCAACTTCAGTACCCACTTTCCCACTTTCTCTCCACACCCCCTGATCCCCTTAGCCGTAAGGGCCACATCTAACTCCCTCTTGAATATATCCAACGAACTGGACTCAACAACTTTCTGTGGTAGAGAATTCCAAAAGTTCACAATTCTCTGGGTGAAAAAGTTTCTCCTCATCTCGGTCCTATATGGCTTACCCGTTATCCTAAGACTGTGACCCCTGGTTCTGGACTTCCCCAACATCGGGATCATTCTTCCTGCATCTAACCTGTCCAGTCCCATCATAATTTTATATGTTTCTATGAGATCCCCTCTCATTCTTCTAAATTCCAGTGAGTATAAGCCTAGTCAATCCAGTCTTTCTTCATATGTCAGTCCTGCCATCCCGGAAATCAGTCTGGTGAACCTTCGTTTCACTCCCTCAATAGCAAGAACGTCCTTCCTCAGATTAGGAGACCAAAACTGTACACAATATTCAAGGTGTGGTCTCACCAAGGCCCTGTACAACTGCAGCAAGACTTCCCTGCTCCTATACTCAAATCCTCTCGCTATGAAGGCCAGCATGCCATTTGCTTTCTTTACTGCCTGCTGTACCTGCATGCCTACCTTCAGTGACTGATATACCATGACACCCAGGTCTCTTTGCACCTCCCGTTTTACTAATCTGTCACCATTCAGATAATAATCTGCCTTCCTGTTTTTGCCACCAAAGTGGATAACCTCACATTTATCCACATTATACTGCATCTGCCATGCATTTGCCCATTCATCTAACCTGTCCAAGTCACCCTGCAGCCTCTTACCATCCTCCTCACAGCTCACACTGCCACCCAGCTTAGTGTCATCTGCAAACTTGGAGATATTACATTTAATTCCATGGTGGCATGACAACTTGTTAAGAATTTGATGAACTAAAACCGCCTATTTCCACCTCCATAACATCACCCATCCCTGCCCCTGCCTCAGCTAATCTGCTGCTGAAGCCCTCATCCATGCCCTTGTTACCTCTAGACTTTACTACAATACACTACTGGCCGGCTTGCCACATTCTACACTACGTAAACTAGAGATCATCCAAAACTCGGCAGCCCGTGTCCTAACTTGCACCAACTCCCGCTCATCCATCACCCCTGTGCTCGCCAACTTACTTTGGCTCCCGGTTAAGCATCGCCTCGATTTCAAAATTCTCAACCTTGTTTACAAATCCCTCCATGGCCCTCACCCCTCCCTATCTCTGTAATCTCTTTCAGACTCACAACCCCACGAGATGTCTGCGCTCCACAAATTCTGCTCTCTTGAGCATCCCTGGTTATAATCACTCAACCATCGGTGGCCGTGCCTTCAGCTGCCTGGGTTCCAAGCTCTGGAACTCCATGCCTAAACCTCTCCGCCTCTCGACCTCTCTTTCCTCCTTTAAGACGCTCGTTAAAACCTACCTCTTTGACCAGGCCTTGTGGTCATCTGCTGGCAGATTATTATCTGAATGGTTGACAGATTAGTAAAAGGGGAGGTGCAACGAGATCTGGGTATCATGGTACATCAGTCACTGAAGGTAGCATGCAGGTACAGCAGGCAGTAAAGAAAGCAAATGGCATGCTGGCCTTCATAGCAAGAGAATTTGAGTATAGGAGCAGGGAGGTCTTACTGCAGTTGTACAGGGCTTTGGTGAGGCCACACCTTGAGTATTGTGTACAGTTTTGGTCTCCTAATCTGAGGAAGGACATTCTTGCTATTGAGGGAGTGCAGCGAAGGTTCACCAGACTGATTCCCGGGATGGCAGGACTGACATATGAAGAAAAACTGGATCGGCTAGGCTTATACTCACTGGAATTTAGAAGAATGAGAGGGGATCTCATAGAAACATATAAAATTATGACGGGACTGGACAGGTTAGATGCAGGAAGAATGTTCCCGATGTTGGGAAAGTCCAGAACCAGAGATCACAGTCTAAGGATAAGGGGTAAGCCATTTAGGACCGAGATGAGGAGAAACTTCTTCACTCAGAGAGTGGTGAACCTGTGGAATTCTCTACCACAGAAAGTTGTTGAGTCCAGTTCGTTGGATATATTCAAGAGGGAGTTAGATGTGGCCCTTATGGCTAAGGGGATCAGGGGATGTGGAGAGAAGGCGGGAGTGGGGTACTGAAGCTGCATGATCAGCCATGATCACATTGAATGGTGGTGCAGGCTCGAAGTGCCGAATGGCCTGCTCCTGCACCTATTTTCTATGTTTCTATGTAATTTCTTCTTATGTGGCTTGGTGTCAAATTTATCTGTTTTATCTCATAACGCTCCTGTGAAGCGTCTTGGGTCGTTTTACTACGTTTAAAGGCGCTATATAAATACAAGTTGTTGTTGTTGTGTCAGAGTTTGGACGTTGTGCGGATCTGACCAATGAAGTGAGGCAGAAATGCTAACGAGCGAACACTGCTTTCGTCAAGGTCGGCATGTAACAGCACTCAGTAGCATTATGGGTTGGACAAAGACACAGCTGAGAGCAGCATTCTCCTGCTCCTGTTTACACCAAGGGGGAGAAACACAAAAAAAAAACGACCTCGGAAAACATGTGGACGGTATCATCAGCCTCAATCGGCTCTCCATTATTCACTGTCACATTAGGACACCAGCTGCCAGCTGTACCTCCCCCTGCTCACGATACACAACAGTTTCTCATCGCATGAGCTTCCCTGGCCCGCACGCAACTGCAGTCACGTGTTGCTTCCTTCTGGAGAGACGGAGGGGAAAAAAAATCATTAAGAATTCCAGCTTTGTTCAGAGGCCCAGGGAAGCATGCACAGACCTCAAAACAAGGACCTGAGCCTCCATCAGCAGATTCCATTGGTGTTATCATAGCTGGCCTTCATTTATAGACGGCAAAATTTGCTTTTTAACTCTTCGAGAACTGCACTGGCTTTTTTGTTTTCCAGTTCTCCACAACGCGCCCCCACCCCCACCTTCTTTTAATTTTCCTCGTGTGTCAGCCATGGCTCAGTGGGTAACACTCTTGCTCTCTGAGTCATGAAGGTTGTGGGTTCAAGTCCCACTCCTAAGACTTCAGCACAAAAACCTGGGCTGACACTCCCAGTGCAGTGCTGACGGAGTCATCATCATAGGTAGTCCTTCGGAATCGAGGAAGACTTGCTTTCACTCTAAAAATGAATTCTTAGGTGGCTGAACAGTCCAATACGAGAGCCACAGTCCCTGTCACAGGTGGGACAAACAGCCGTTGGGGGAAAGGGTGGGTGGGACAGGTTTGCCACACGCTCCTTCCGCTGCCTGCGCTGGTTTTCTGCATGCACTCGGCGATGAGACTTGAGGTGCTCAGTGCCCTCCCAGATGCACTTCCTTCACTTAGGGCGGTCTTTGGCCAGGGACTCTCAGGTGTCCTTGCAATGTTTCCCCTGCCCTCGTTTGGTGTGAAGGAGTTATGAGTAGAGCGCTTGCTTTGGGAGTCTTGTGTCCAGTATGCGTACAATGTGGCCTGCCCAGCGGAGCTGATCAAGTGTGGTCAGTGCTTCAAAGCTAGGGATGTTGGCCTGGTCGAGGACACTAATGTTGGTGAGTCTGTCCTCCCAAGGGATTTGCAGGATCCTGTGGAGACATCGTTGGTGGTATTTCTCCAGCAACTTGAGGTACATGGTCCATGTCTCTGAGCCATACAGGAGGGCGGGTATTATTGCAGCCCTGGTGAGGGAGTGCTGCACTGTCGGAGGTGATACGCCTGAGATAATGGGGTTGTCATATGAAGAAAGGTTGAGCAGGTTGGGCCTATACTCATAGAACAATAAGAGGTGATCTTATTGAAACATATAAGATTCTGAAGGGGCTCGACAAGGCAGATGCAGAGAGGATGTTTCCCCTCATGGGAGAATCTAGAACTAGGGGACATAGTTTCAGAATAAGGGGTCACCCATTTAAAACAGAAGTGAGGAGGAATTTCTTCTCTCAGAGGGTCGTGAATCTTTGGAATTCTCTACCCCAGAGATCTGGGGAGGCTGGGTCATTGAATATTTTTAAGGTGAAGATAGACAGATTTTGAATGATAAGGGAGTCAAGGGTTATGGGGAGTGGGCAGGGAAGTGGAGTTGAGGCCAAGATGAGATCAGCCACGATCTTATTGAATGGCGGAGCATGTTCGAGGGGCCAAATGGCCTACTCCTGCTCCTATTTCTTATGTTCTTATGTTCTAGCCTTCTGACGAGATGTTAAACTGAATCCATGTCTGCCCTCTCAGGTGGATGTAAAAGATCTCACAGCACTATTTCAAAGAAGAGCAGGGGAGTTAGCCCCGGTGTCTTGGTCAATATTTATGCCTCAATCAACATAACAAAACCAGATTATCTGGTCATTATCACATTGCTGTTTGCGGGAGCTTGCTGTGCGTAAATTGGCTGTTGCGTTTCCCACATTACAACAGTGACTGCACTCCAAAAGTACTTAATTGGCTGTGAGGCTTTGGAACGTCCTGAGGTTGTGAAAGGTGCTATATAAATGCAAGTCTTTCTTTTTTCTTCTCGGTCTTATAGACAAGTAATGACAGCAAATATCTGCTATAAACCAGAATAACAGGTGGGGATACAAAATATGCATTGCACTCAACGCCTCCCACTTGAGTCCTTCATCACTTGTACGAACCAGCTATGTCTCTTTGACTTCAGCTGTCAGAAAGAAACGGGATCTCTTACGTTCACCTGAGAGAGCAGGTGGGGCCTCGGTTTAACAGCTCATCCAAAAGACAGCACCTCAGACAGTGCAGCACTGCACTAGGAGTGTCAGTCTAGATTCTTGTGTTTTAGTCTCTGGGGTGGGACTTGAACCCATAATCTTCTGACTCAGAGGCAAGTGTGCTACTCACTGAGCCAGGGTCACACTGTTTCATCATTTGATAGCGTTCTAATGGATGTGCATCTGTCTAATTTTCATTCGTCTTTGGGTTGCCCTGTTTTCTCAGTGCACAGATGACAACCTATTTTCGGACACTGTTTCATTAGTAGACAGTCTCTATTTCAAATCAGCCACTGTCGGTTTGATGACAGTGTGCCAGTGATACCTCCTCACTCCTCTGACCGTTAATGCTCGAGTGCTGTCCAAGTGCAACTTTCTTTCTCTGACTGTTAGAGAACAACAACCTGGAGTTTAAGTCGGGGAGGGGTCGGTACGTGCAGGGCGGGGGAGGGGCCAGAGCGGGGGAGGAGGAGCCAGGGCGGGGGAGGGGCCAGGGCAAGCGACACACTCGCATGCTGAGGCCTGGAGAGATTTTAACTCCGCAGGGCTCATCTCCATATTCCCGCCCAAATCCGACAAGGCCAGAAACTAAAACATGGGGATGTAGTCTCAGAATAAGGGGCCGTCCATTTAAAACTGAGATGAGGAGGAATTTGTTCTCGCAGAGGGTTGTAAATCTGTGGAATTCTCTGCCCCAGAGATCTGTGGAGGCTGGGTCATTGAATATATTTAAGGCGGAGATAGACAGATTTTTGAGCGATAAGGGAGTAAAGGGTTATGGGGAGCGGGCAGGGAAGTGGAGCTGAGTCCTTGATCAGATCAGCCATGATCTATTAAATGGCGGAGAAGCTCGAGGGGCCGTATGACCTCCTCATGCTCCTATTTCATATGTTCTTATGTTCTTAGGATGACCACAACAAACTACTTCACCTCGTCCGGAGTAGCAGAGGTAGAGGACACGGCCTGCACTCGAAGGAGGGTAAATTCAAAACTGACTTGCGGAAACAATATTTCAGTGAGCGAGTGGTCGATTGGTGCAGACGGTGGAAGCAGTTAGTAGTGACTCCTTCAAATGAAAATGTGATAGATTTCTTTCAACAACAACGATGTTCATTTATGTAGCGCCTTTGATGTAGTGAAACATCCCGAGGCGCTTCACAGGAGCGTTATCAAACATAATGTGACACCGGGCCACGTAAGGAGTTATTAGGACTGGTGACCAAAAGCTTGGTCAAAGAGGTAGGTTTTAAGCAGTGTCATAAAGGAGGAGGCAGAGAGGTTTAGGCAACAGAAGGTACGGCCACTAATGGTGGAGCGATGAAAATCGAAAGATGCGCAAGAGGCCAGAATTGGAGTTGCGCAGAGATCTCGGCGGGTTATGGGGCTGGAGGAGGTTACAGAGTTAGGGAGGGGGGAGGCCAGGGAGGGATTTGAAAACAAGGGTGAGAACTTTAATATCGAGGCGCTGCGGTTTCGGGAGCACCGGGGGGTGGTGGGGGAACGGGACTTGGTGCGAGGTAGGAAAAGGGCAGCAGAGTTTCGGATGAGTTCAAGTTTATGGAAATATCATTTTGGTATCAAGCATGAATAATGTGAGATGTGACGTGTAGCAAGCTCGGGAGGAACAGGGGACTTTGGGCCTCTGGTTCCCAAAGCCATCCCCCATTGGGGGTTTTCATCGCCTCGTGTCTGGGTCTGTTGTAGACTCAGTGATAGAGATTGATCGCTGTGATTGGTCAACAACTCCATTATCATTGTATCATAGGATGAGTTTGTTTTCTTTGGAACAAAGGAGGCTGAGGGGAGACCTTATTAAGTGTATAAAATTATGAGGGGCCTAAAGCGGGTAGGAAGGACCTATTTCTCTTAGCAGAACAACCAGGGGGCATAGATTTAAAGTAATTGGTTTGAGGCTTAGAGGGGATTTGAGGGGAAATATTTTCACCCAGAGGGTGGTGGGGGTCTGGAACTCACTGCCTGAAAGGATGGTAGAGGCAGAAACCCTCACCACATTTACAAAGTACTTGGATGTGCGCTTGTGAGCTACAGGGCTACGGACCAAGAGCTGGAAAGTGGGACCAGGCCGGATTGCTCTTTGTCGGCCAGCGCGGACACGCTGGGCCGAAATGGCATCTACCCGGTCAATCCCTGCCAAGAATTCACTCTGCTCGGTTCTAAAACCTTTCCCTCGATAAAGACTGATGGACCTGAATCTCTGAGATTTCTCTGCTGCCCTGGCGCATGAAAGGCACGGCTCCGCTGGTGACGAACTGAAGAAAATAAGGCGATTTCTGTTCGAACAAATGACTCTCCGCAGGGCTGTAATAGTGGGGGAAACAGGCTCCAGATGGCCCAATGCTGATAGTACTGGCAGGGTGCAGGAAATAGATAACTTGTAAATTTTAAAAGGCCTGTGTAGCTCAAAACCTAATATTGTGCAGCCTTTACTGTGCGAGCACACCACATGAAGGGATTCACATCCCTGTGGAGTACAGATGCCATCGGAGGCAGGAAAATAAAGCGCAATATGGGTTTTTGTTTTTCACATTAAAATTGAAAAAGGAAGGAAAAAATTATATATGTCCTCTCTCTTCTACCACGCGATCATGCAAAAAGACAGGAAGTAGTGAGCATTTAGAACAATGTGCAGAATGAGGCTATTGTGAAAAACGCAATATTATTTTCCCTGGTGAACTTGGCAGGAATCCACCCTCGGAGAGATCTCCTGTGATCAAGGGGGGGGGAGTGTGCCCTTGCTTTTCATTAGGACTCCCGAGCCGTTCATCGCGGGTTCAGCCGTCACAGCTCAGCGCATTCACAAATGCTTCGGCTGCCCTGGGAAAGCACCCCCAGCTCTGGTATTCCGAGCGTTCAGGAACCCACAGTGCTCGCATGAACGTCCTCACTGTACTTTGCTCGCTCGGTTATTATTACAAGGTTGCACTAAATTTCCGCTCTTTGATAGGTAACGTTTTGAACGCTAGTGAAAACTGCCTCCCTGTTACATGAGCAACGAGGCAGGCAGATGTGAAATTGGATTTCAGGAACACATCAGAGCGGGCTGTACTGCAAACTCAGATGTATCTTTAACTCTCTCACAAGGTCATTCCTATCAGCTTAGAAATCATCATCGGAATCGAGGAAAACTTGCTTCCACTCTAAAAATGAGTCCTTAGGTGGCTATACAGTCCAATACGAGAACCACAGTCCCTGTCACAGGTGGGACAGACAGTGGTTGAAGGAAAGGGTGGGTGGGGAGTCTGGTTTGCCGCACACTCCTTCCGCTGCCTGTGCTTGTTTTCTGCATGCTCTCGGCGACGAGACTCGAGGTGCTCAGCGCCCTCCCGGATGCTCTTCCTCCACTTAGGGTGGTCTTTGGCCAGGGACTCCCAGGTGTCGATGGGGATGTTGCACTTTATCAGGGAGGCTTTGAGGGTGTCCTTGTAATGGTTCCTCTGCCCACCTTTGGCTCATTTGCCGCGAAGGAGTTCCGAGTAAAGCGCTTGCTTTGGGAGTCTCATGTCTGGCATGCGAACAATGTGGCCTGCCCAGCGGAACTGATCGAGTGTGGTCAATGCTTCGATGCTGGGGATGTTGGCCTGGTCAAGGACGCTAACGTTGGTGCGCCTGTCCTTCCAGGGGATTTGTAGGATCTTGCCGCGACATCGTTGGTGGTATTTCTCCAGTGACTTGAGGTGTCTACTGTACATGGTCCACATCTCTGAGCCATACAGGAGGGTGGGTATTACTACAGCCCTGTAAACCATAAGCTTGGTGGCAGATTTGAGGGCCCGGTCTTCAAACACTCTTTTCTTCAGGTGGCCAAAGGCTGCACTGGTGCACTGGAGGGGGTGTTGAATCTCGTTGTCAATGGCTGCTCTTGTTGATAAGAAAGGACAACTGCTGATAGCGGTGTAAGTAATTGCGGATTGGACGAAATCGTGAACTGGAAGAAATAACTTGAGACAAAAAAACGTCTCTTCAGGCTGGTGTTAGAATGACTGGATAGATGCTTAGAATTTGGTTATGTTTTTGATTCCCTGCGGATGTTATAACATTTAATGATTCATGCCCTGGTACAATAGCTAAAGCTACTTGAACAGTGTGAACATAAATAACTGATAACAGGTGTCTGAAGGCCAAGAATGGCCTGTCTGACTGCAACTTTGGGAAGATAAGGACAGGCGAGATGGGCCTTCAGAGAGTATAACCAGGAAAGACCTGTCGAGAGGAGGGTTTCACCTCAGAGTTGAGACAAGGAACTCGACATAGGTTAAATCGTCCTGTCTATTATTTTACGCCAGACCCACCCCTAAAAAGAGAATAAAAGAGATATCTGAAGAGCTTTTCAGGGCAGACGGTGAAGATAAGAACTGTTCATGCCAGCAGTCGTCTGTTCGATTGGGACTAGCACCAGCTCCTTGTCACGGTCGTATGTCTACTATGTCTATCCTGATCGTGTGTTGTGTTTGACTATATTTGAACTACCGCTCCCTTAATAAAATGCCTTACAACTCCTAAGACCCTTTGTATGTAATGTGTGTGTGTGACCTGTGATCCTAATCTTACAGCGGCAAGCGGATGCCCAACTCGTGCCTGCGGAATCCTTTTATTATTTTAGCAGAGGGGCCGTTAAGAGAGACTGATTCACCCCTACATCAAAATAGTGGACAGCCAGTGGCTCAGTGGGCAGCACTTTCGCCTCTGAGTCAGAAGGTTAGGGTTCACAGTCTCACTCCAGAGATTTGAGCACAAAAATCTAGGCTGACACTCCCAGTGCAGTACTGAGGGAGTGCTGCACTGTCAGAGGTGCAGTCTTTCGGATGAGAAGTTGAACTGCTCTCTCAGGTGGACGTAAACGATCCCATAGGGCTATTTTGGAGAAGAGCAGGGAGTTATCCCCGGTGTCCTGGGGTCAATATTTATCCCTCAATGAACATCTCGAAAAGCAGATTATCTGCTCATTGTCACCTGTGCTGTTTGTGGGAGCTTGCTGTGTGCTTATTGGCTGCTGCGTTTCCTTCATGACAACAGTGACCACACTTTGAAAGTATTTCATTGGCTGTAAAGTGCTTTGGGATGTCCGGAAGTCATAAAGAGAGTCATTGACTCGGAGAAATGGCTGGGAAAGTATCAGCGCGTTTAATGTGGTGAGGAAGAGATACGCCGTGAGTTCCAAATCGCCACAAGCTGCTCGACAATCTGCGCCATTAACTTTACAAATAAACGGCAGCCTCTAGTCAAACTTCCCGTGTTGGTCAAGAAATTGCTGCACTTGCGCCGTAAATAAAAAGAAAGACTTGCATTTATATAGCGCCTTTCACAATCACTGGACACTCAAAGCACTTTACAGCCAATGAACATAAGAACATAAGAAATAGGAGCAGGCATAGGCCATTTGGCCCCTTGAGCCTGCTCCGCCATTCAATAAGATCATGGCTGATCTGATCATGGACTCATTTCCATTTCCCTGCCCGCTCCTCATAACCCTTTATTCCCTTATCGCTTAAAAATCTGTCTATTTCCGCCTTAAATATATTCAATGACCCAGTCTCCACAGCTCTCTGGGGCAGAGAATTCCATAGATTTACAACCCTCTGAGAGAAGAAAATTCTCCTCATCTCAGTTTTAAATGGGTGGCCCTTATTCTGAGACTATGTCCCCGGTTTTAGTTTCCCCTATGAGTGGAAACATCCTCTCTGCACCCACCCTGTCGAGCCCTCTCATTATCTTATAAGTTTCAATAAGATCACCTCTCATTCTTCTGATCTCCAATATGTATAGGAAGTACTTTTTGAAGTGAAGTCACTGTTGTAAAGTAGGAAACGCGGCAGTCATTTTGCGCACAGCAAGCTCCCACAAACAGCAGCGTGATAATGACCGGATAATCTGTTTTACTGATGTTGATTGAGGGATAAATATTGACCCAGGACAAATAGAGAGTAAACTCGCCGCAGTAAGTTAGGGCTGGTATTTAACAATCTAAGGACCCTTATAATTACATGATTTATGTTCATGCAATGCCACTCTACCTCAGAAGCCCAGAAAGGGAAGAATTTAAACTGTGGAGTCTCACTCTGACAGGTAGTAAATTGTTCCTCAAGGTTTATAGATTACAAAAAAAAATCTTACTTTTCCTTTCTGTCCCCTTTCTCTCTCTCTCTCTCTCTTAATTCAATCTTTCTCTATCTCTCTCTTAATCCAATCTTTCTCCATCTCTCGCTTGATGCAATCTTTCTCTCTCTCTCTCTCTGTCTCTCTTAATCCAATATTTCTCTCTCTCTCTGTCTCTCTTAATCCAATCTTTCTCTCTCTCTCACTGTCTCTCTTAATCCAATCTTTCTCTCTCTCTTTCTCTCTTAATCCAATCTTTCTCTCTCTCTCACTGTCTCGTTTGATCCAATCTTTCTCTCTCTCTCACTGTCTATCTTAATCCAATCTTTCTCTCTCTCTGTCTCTCTTAATCCAATCTTTCTCTCTCTCTCACTGTCTCTCTTAATCCAATCTTTCTCTCTCTCTCTGTCTCTCTTAATCCAATCTTTCTCTCTCTCTCACTGTCTCTCTTAATCCAATTTTTCTCTCTCTCTCTGTCTCTCTTATTCCAAACTTTCCTGCACTCTTTTTATTTCTCTTTCTGGACCTGATTTGACATTGAATTCACCCTCCTTCTCCATCGTTCCTCTGTGTCTTTCACAGTACTTAAATTTCATGGGTTAAGGAGATAGACCATTGGTCCCGCCGTTCACTGAGGTCCCGGATGCCCAGCTCGCACTTCCAGCGAGTTACGGCATAAAGATATTTCATAAGAACATAAGAATTAGGAGCAGGAGTCAGCCATTTGGCCCCTCGAGCCTGCTCCGCCATTCAATGAGATCATGGTTGATCTTCTACCTCAACTTCACTTTCCCGCCCGATCCACATATCCCTCAATTCCCTTAATATCCAAAAATCTATCGATCTCTGTCTTGAATATATTCAAAGACTGAGCCTCCACAGCCCAGAGAATTCCAAAGATTCACCACACTCTGAGTGAAGAAATTTCTCCTCGTCTCAGTCCTAAATGGCCGACCTCTTATCCTGAGACTGTGACCCCTGGTTCTAAACTCCCCAGCCAGGGGGAAATATCCTCCCTGCATCTATCCTGTCAAGCCCTGTAAGAATTCTCATTCTTGTTTACAAATCCCCCCATGGCCTCACCCCTCCCTATCTCTGTAATCACTTTCAGCCTCACAACCCCACGAGATGTCTGCGCTCCTGAAATTCTGCCCTCTTGAGCATCCCTGATTATAACTGCTTAACCATTGGTGGCCGTGCCTTCAGCTGCTTGAACCCTGAGCTCTGGAACTCCCTGCCTAAACCGTTCCGCCTCTCTACCTCTCTTTCCTCCTTTAAGACGCTCCTTAAAACCTTCCTCTTTGACCAAGCTTTTGGTCATCTGCTGTAATTTCTTCTTCTGCGGCTCGGTGTCAAATGTATCTGTTTTAGCAGGAGTGGGCCATTCGGCCCCTCAAGCCTGCTGCACCATTTAATAAGATCGTTGCTGAGCTTCTATCTCAACTCCACTTGCCTACACTGTCCCCATAATCGCTTGATTCGCTTAATATCTTGTAACACTCCTGTGAAGTGCCTTGAGACAGTTTATTACGTTAAAGGCGCTATATAAATAAAAGTTGTTGTTGTTGTTGAAAGGTAATGGAAAAGGACTAACACACCAAACAAGATGGCCCGCTTCTGCAAATTCTGGGCCGATACTTAGCAGGAGCTGAAACATATGAGTCTGGGGATTCAAGTTGCACAGAGGGAAGTGGGGCATGAGAGGGGGCTTCCTCCATGCTGGTTCATGCCAGTAACAACACTGTGCCTGCTGTTCCTAAATAAATTATTAAGGCAAGCTCAAAGGACTCCTGGCCCTGTGAGGTCCGTGCAGTTAAAAATAAAGACAAGAGTTATTGCCTAGGTAGCGTTCACATCTTATTTAATACTGGCTTCAAAATCCAATCGTTAATAAAGAGAAACAGGTACGCAAAGAGATTCTCCATTTTCTTTTTTTTCCAAAAATGCCTTAATTATATTGGAAGCTTACAAAGCAATCAAGCTCTTGTCATCGGGTCTTTGTGCCTGGAATGCAAGCTATTTTCGGAGAGACCAATCAGGGGGGGCGGCTGGTTTAGGTGTTGATGTCCATGCAACATGACTGAGGATGGGAAGAGGGTTCCCAGGGAGAGGAAAAATGCAGAAACAAAGGGGCAAAATGATTTCCGGTGAAACGCAGCTCTTCCTATCGAGTGTCACGCCCAGCGCTTTAGCTCTGGCAAAAAAAAACAAGGTATCATTGAGTTAGACCCCAGCACTTTAAAAGATCGCATTAACTGAGGTTTTTGCACCCTTGATTGGAAGGAATGTTCAGAAATATGATGCTACCCAATCAAATACTCTACAACTGAGGGTGGGAGGGCAGGTAGCGAAAATATTTACAGATCTTTCAAAGTCACATTTTGAAACCCATGTTGAAATATTCGAATTTTTCAGTCTGTTCTGTGAAATTCATCAAGTGTTTAACCCTCTCAGTCACACACTCCCACTTGTGTATTCCCATTCTTTTGCCAGCTCTCCTCAAGGCAAAAACTACGTCGACAGATCTTCGACTTTCAGAAAATAATTTCAACTCGAGTTATAGCTGTGAATGTTGCATTTCTCTTACATGCTCTGCTGAAGGGCAGTTTCAAAACTGTTCAGACCTCATAGCTTTGAATGGAAGCATTTCTTCTTCACGGGATTTACAAACTCTCCTCTTTGTTTTCCAATCCCTCCATGGCCCTCGCCCCTTCCCTCTCTCTGTAATCTCTGATAGCCTCACAACCCTCCGAGATCTCTGTGCTCCTACAATTCTGGCCTCTTGAGCATCACCGATTATAATCGCTCCACCATTGCCGACCGTGCCTTTTGTTGCCTGGGCCCCAAGCTCTGGAACTCCCTCCCCAATCCTCTCCGTCTCGCTACCTCTCTTTCCTCCGTTAAGACACTCCTTAAAACCTACCTCTTTGACCAAGCTTTTGCTCATCTGCCGTAATATCTCCTTATGTAGCTCGGTGTCAAATTTTGTTTTATAACACACCTGTGAGGTGCGTTGGGATGTTCTACTGTGTTAAAAGGTGCTACATAAATGAAAGTTGTTGTTATTGTTGTTGCAGTGCTACATTTCCAATTATACTTTTGTTAATACTCTTGTGAATTTCATAAATTAGGAACTGGGCCATCCAGTGACTGACTTGACTATGGGATCCTTGGGGAATGTTTCAAGTCTGCAATCAACTCTCAAAGGAAAGGGCTGGAAATTCGGTTGGAAGATTTTTAGGGCGGTCATGTCAGGCGGATGGTAAATTTAGCGCCAGGTAATGCTTTGCGACGGCAGCCACAAAATTCAGTGTTTGCGCCCCGACGGTGGAACGGAGCGCTAAGGAAAGCATTCCACACTTGCCTTGGGGTGCTCGGCTGGGCGAGTAATCGAATATCCTGTTGCTAAAGAGCCGGCTTTGTCGTGCCCAGAGAGAGGCCTCACTGCAACAAAAAGAATCAGAACAAAAAATATTCCCTGTACATTACTCACCCCAAATAAAGTTAAATCGCAAAAAGAAACCCAATCGCACTTACCTCGTGCAGACATTCCTTCCCCTAGCACCCCGGGACATCTCTGCATGCCAGGCTTTCTCTGGCGGTGTCACTAAGGGGGCGCTACGGGTGCCACGCAAACCAAATGTTGCAGCCGTGGCGATACCGGGAGTGTTGCACACCGGCGTGGCACTCCCGGGCGATACTCCTCAGCGCCGCCAGTACCGGCACACTGAATTTGCCGAGTGGCGCTAATGCTGGCGCTCGCGGCTGCAAACCCTTTAGCGCCCCCATTGCAACTCTCACAAGGGGCGTTATCCCACCAAATTTCTAGCCTTTGAAAGCATTGGACATTTTCAGCTGTTAAAATGTGCTTACATTTATTTCAATCAACATCTGCAAGAGAGGATCTGCAACTATCTGATGGGCAGAATTCGCAAAATGCGCAGAGCCAAGGAACCCCCATTTGTCACATTCTCGAAGTAACTTTATAAACTTGCTGGTTCACAGTTTGATGCGGAAATGCACTTTTAAGAAATCCTGCAGGATGAATAAGGAAAGGCTGGAACGTTGCAGAGTCTGCGCTGTGAATTCGGGATGTTTCCACTTGTGAGGGAGTCCAAAACTAGGGGTCATGAATATAAGATCATCGCTGAGTAATCCAATAGAGAATTGAGGAGAACCGTCTTTACCCAGAGAGTGGTGAGAATGTGGAACTCGCTCCCACAGGGAGTGGTTGAGGCAAATAGTAGAGAGGCATTTAAAGAAAAGCTAGATAAGTACATGAAGGAGAAGGGTATAGAGGGTTATGCAGATAGGGTTAGATGAAGTAGGGTGAAAGGAGGCTCGAGTGGAGAAAGAAAGAAAGAAAGAAAGAAAGAAAGAAAGAAAGAAAGAAAGAAAGAAAGAAAGAAAGAAAGAAAGAAAGAAAGAAAGAAAGAAAGAATGACTTGCATTTATATAGTGACATTGGCGGACATCTCAGCCAATGCGCTTTACAGCCAATGAAGTACTTTTAGAGTGTAGTCACTGTTGTAATGTGGGAAACGCAGCAGCTAATTTGTGCACAGCAAGCTCCCACAAACAGCAATGTGATAATGACCAGATAATCTGTTTTTTCTTTATGTTGATTGAGGGATGAATATTGGCCAAGGACACAGGGGATAACTCCCCTGCTCTTCTTCGAAAGAATGCCATGGGATCTTTTACTTCCACCTGAGAGGGCAGACGTGGCCTCGGTTTTAACGCCTCATCTGAATAACATAATAATCACAGACCTGTTGGGCCGAATGGCCTGTTTCTATGCTGTCAATTCCATGTCATTCTATGCGAGACAGAATAAAGTTTGCAGATCTGCAGCTTTAAGTATTTAAATGGACTGGGGGAGTTAATGTGAGAGGCATAAGATTCTCACTTTATTTTAAGCACTGTACTTGATGCTGTGATAGCAGGTTTGCTGTGCAGATATCTGTCAGGCGTGTCGAATGGCAACTTGGCAGCTGTCAGCATGGTGTTTGCTCTCTAACGGCTGACTGGGGGCCAAATCCTTTTTACTCATCGCTTGTAAATAAACATTAACAGTAGGCAAGCGAGGGATTCAGGACGATGCCTCAAACATGTCACTCACACATGGGGATTCACCATTCCTGCGTAAATTGAAATCGCACCTCTCCCCCACCCTTCCCTTTATAAAAGAAAGACGTGCATTTAAATAGCGCCTTTCACAACTACTTGACATCCCAAAATGCTTTACAACCAATGAAGTACTTTTTGAAGTGTAGTCATTGTTGTAATCATCATCATAGGCAGTCCCTCGAAATCGAGAAAGACTTGCTTCCACTCTAAAAGTGAGTTCTCAGGTGACTGAACAGTCCAATACAGGAATTACAATCTCTGTCACAGGTGGGACAGACAGTGGTTGAGGGAAAGGGGTGGGTGGGGAGTCTGGTTTTCCGCACGCTCCTTCCGCTGCCTGCGCTTGCTTTCTGCCTGCCCTCGGTGACGAGACTCGAGGTGCTCAGCGCCCTCCCCGATGCACTTCCTCCACTTAGGGCGGTCTTTGGCCAGGGACTCCCAGGTGTCGGTAGGAAACGCACAGCCAATTTGCGCACAGCAAGCTCCCACAAACAGCAATGAGATAATGACCAGATAATCTATTTTAATGATGTTGATTGTGAGATAAATATTGGCCTAGCACTCCCGCTGCTCTTCTTCGAAATAGTGCCACGGGATCTTTTACATCCACCTGAGAGAGCAGACGGGGCCTCGGTTTAACGTCTTATCCGAAAGACAGCACCTCCGACAGTGCAGCACTCCCTCATCAAAGTATCGGAGTTTCAGCCAAGATTTTTGTGTTCATTAGCCCCAACCTGTTGATGCAGATTCCCCTTCAACGAATGCATTCTTTGCTCATTTGATTTTATTTTAACTCTAATTACTTGGGGAGCATGCTGTAAACAAATAAAGTCAAGCTCTTTGCCTTTGTTCATACTTTTGAACAGCTTTGTGTGGAACGTGCTTTAAAACTCGATGGATTGAGTGGTGCCAGAACATGCAGCAAAACAGAAAGTTCTCCCCCCGCCCTACGTTTATAGCACCAAGTGTGTGTGTAAGTCAAGTATTCAGTGGCTCAGTTGTTGGCACCTGCATTTTAAACTCAAAAGGTTGTGGGTTCAAGTCCCACTCCAGAAATTTGAGCACAAAAGTTTATGCTGACACTTCAGTGCAGTGCTGTGGGAGTGCTGCACTGTCAGAGGTGCCGCCTTCCAGTTGAGACATTAAATTGAAACCCCTCAGGTGGATGTAAAAGATCCCATAGCCACTATTTTGAAGAAGAGCAGGGGAGTTCTCCGCGGTGTCCTGACCAATTATAATCTTCATCATTAAAAACACATGATCTGGTGATTATCACATTGCTGTTTGTGGGTGCTTGCTGTGCACAAAATTGGCTTCCTACATTACAACAGTGACTACGCTTCAAAAAAATGGCTGCAAAGCGCTTTGGGGACACACGGAGATTGTGAAAGGTGCGACAGAAATGCAAGTCTTTCCTTTCTTTAAATATTTGATGGCGTCTGTAAACCTGCAGTAGGTTGGAAATAAAACCTTATAAATCTTTAATCGATAAAATTTGCATCAAAATCCTGGCCCTTTTCACCAACTGGAAATCCAAATTTAGTTCTAAATTAGATATTTTCTGGGCAGCTCAAGCCTGGGTTGTGGTTTGGAATTACATGTTGTGCAACTCAGACAGTTTGCCTTGGGCATGTTGTTGTAGCAATGAATTTTATATGAATGAAATGCTGTTGTATCGAAGTTGTAACTGGTGTATCAGGAAGTGAGTCAGATAACCATTTGAGCACTGAAGGAGGATTATCAGTAACAAAAATGTTAATGCAGAGGAGATTTACTACAATGTTACCAGGGGATGAGTTACATGGGGAGACTGGAGAAGCTAGAGTTGTTCTCCTTGCAGCAGAGAAGGCTAATGAGCAGTTTGATGGAGTTGTTCAAAATCATGAAGGGGTTTTGATAGAGCAAATAAGGAGGAACTGTTCCTCCTTAGGCAGAAGTGTCGATAACCAGAGGACACAGATTTAACTTGATTAGCAAAAGAAGCAGAAGGGAGATGAGTTTTAAAAAATTCACGCAGCGATTTGTTATGAAATTATCCAATTAATCCCACTCCCCTGCTTTTTTCCCCATGGCCAGGCAGTTTTTTCCTGCAAGTATTTATCCCATTCTCTTTTGAAAGTTACTGTTGAATCTGCTTCTACTGTCATTTCAGGCAGCGCATTCCAGATCATAACAACTCACTCACAAAATATCATCTCCCCTCTGGCTCTTTTGGCAATTAACTTAAATCTGGTTACCTGCCCTCATGACACTGGAAATTTCTTCTACTGAATATGAAGACTTTACACTTATCCGCATTGAACACCATTGATCTGGTGTCCAGTGCCATTTGGATTATTGCACATTGGTTAGTATCATTGGCCACTGCTCCGAATTTGACATCGTATGTAAACATAGAAACATAGAAACATATAAAATAGGTGCAGGGGTAGGCCATTCGGCCCTTCGAGCCTGCACCACCATTCAATATGATCATGGCTGATCATGCATTTCAGTACCCCATTTCTGCTTTCTCTCCATACCCCTTGATCCATTTAGCCATAAGGGCCACATCTAACTCCCTTTTGAATATATCTAACGAACTGGCCCTACAGCCTTTCTGTGGTAGAGAATTCCACATGCCCACAACTCTCTGAGTGAAGAAGTTTATCCTCATCTCGGTCCTAAATGGCTTACCCTTTATCCTTAGACTGTGACCCTGATTCTGGACTTCCCCAACTTCGGGAACATTCTTTCTGCATCTAACCTGTCCAATCCCGTCAGAATTTCATATGTTTCTATGAGATCCCCTCTCATTCCTCTAAATTCCATTGAATACAAGCCTAGTCGATCCAGTCTTTCTTCATATGTCAGTCCTGTCATCCCGGGAATCAGTCTGGTGAACCTTCACTGCACTCCCTCAATAGCAAGAATGTCCTTCCTCAGATTAGACCAAAACTGTACACAATATTCAAGGTGTGACCTTACCAAGGCCCTGTACAACTGTAGTAAGACCACCCTGCTCCTATACTTGAATCCTCTCGCTATGAAGGCTAACATGCCATTAACCTTGGACATATTTCATCCTTTAAAGCTTTTATAACACTGATCCCATGAGACTCCTCTTGGCCCCCTGGTCTCTCGGCATAGGATTCTGAAGGGGCTTGACAGGGTAGATGCAGAGAGGATGTTTCCCCTCGTGGGGGAATCTAGAACTAGGGGGCATAGTTTCAGAATAAGGGACCGCCCATTTAAAACGGAGATGAGGAGGAATGTCTTCTCTCAGAGAGTCATAAATCTGTGGAGGCTGGGTCATTGAATGTATTTAAGGTGGAGATAGACAGATTTTTGAATGATAGGGGAGTCAAGAGTTATGGGGAGCGAGCATGGAAATGGAGTTCAGCCCAGTGGAGTTCAGCCCAGGATCAGATCAGCCATGATCTTAGTGAATGGCGGAGCAGGCTCGAGGGGCCGAATGGCCTACTCCTGCTCCTATTTCTTATGTGTTCTCATGGTTTCCACTCTGGCATCTTCCAAGCACCGTTTAACATCTAATCCACATTCTCTTTGTTGTCTACCCTTCTGCCACATATCAATCCAGCCACATGCTTTGCCTCCTATCCCAAAGAAACCCATTTTGTTATTTGTGCACCAGTGTCAAATGCCTTCCTGAAATTCAGCTAGATAGATAGTATCAACGACTGTGCCCTTATGCATCAGATCTGTAGCATCATCAAAGGAATCCAGTAAATTGGTCAGACACAAACTGCCTTTTCCCAACTCATGCGGGCTCCCTCACTGCACCTTCCAGAAGTTCCCTTAGTTTCATCTTCCACCAGACTTTGCCCATGAATGTGATGATATGCGTTCCGCCCACTTCTCTCATTCTACTTTATAATACGCAGCATTCAATTAGTCACAGAAAATCTTGCTGCCAGATGATAAGTAACAGAAGGTGCACACATGTTTGATAGAGCGCCAAAATAAAAACAAACAGAAAAAAAAACAATAAGTGCTTAAATGGATTGCGGGTAAAGTGAAATTACCTTACAGCTCACAACCAATGAGCCTTATACTGCGGTGATGTCGCAGGTGCCTGGGCAACACAGGGTGCCTGCTTTTGAATGTCGCAGGCAACAGCAATGAATTATACTGCCCCAGTTGTATCACCCACGGGTCAGAGAAAAGAGAGCTCCATTTGTGCACAAAGCTCCATCAGCAGGCATCTGATTGCCAGTAAAATGCTTACTATAAGAAATAAGCAAATGTAAGGGCGGCCTATAGTGCCAGCACTATTCCAGGCCGGACTGGAGATTATTAGGTAATTGGCCCGTCTTTCAAGCCTGGAGAATGCACTGAGTTTACGCACACAATTTGTACGCAATACCCTTGTGTTTGCAAGGATACTTTGCTGTAGTGTTAGGCATGAGTTCCATTCACTGTAGTTTGGAGAGACTCTTTATAAATTGCTGGGGCAGACAGACTGTTTACTGTAGCATGCTGTAAAATAGACTCTGTTTGTTGTTTGCTTAGTAAATAGACTCTGCTGTAAAAAAAACCTCAGAAAATGCTGGAAATACTCAGCAGGTCAGGCAGCATCTGTGGGGAGAGATTTAATGTTGCAGGTTGATGACCTTTCATCAGAACTGGAAAAAGTTAGAGATATAACAAATTTTAAGCAAGTGCCAGGATAGGGAAAGGTGGGAGGGGAAGATCTGTGATCGGGTGGAAGTGATTAAATGACCAAAGGCTAACTCCTGACATCTAAAATCTGTTACATTACTAACCTGTTCCATTTCTGATGAAAGGTCATTGACCTGAAACGTTAACTCTGTTTCTCTCTCCACAGATGCTGCCTGACCTGCTGAGTATTTCCAGCATTTTCTGTTTTTATTTCAGATTTCCAGCTTCCGCTTTGGCTGTAAAATAGACTGTTCGCTGTGAGTCCCGCCCCCACCTCCATCTCATTGGCTGACACAGTGGTGTCAATAGCACTGTGTAATTACACAGCGAGTGTTGCAAATTCTGAATGAGGGCACCTCTCCATGAGGTCTCAGCCATGTCCAACGCAAAGTGTGGAATTGACACTGTTTTCATACAGTTACGTTGCTCGTCCTGTGTAACTATGGCCACTTTGCATCAACACAAGATTCGCAACATGCACTAGAAAGAAAGACTTGGATTTATATAGCACCTTTCACCACCACCAGACGTCTCAAAACCAACTAAATACTTTTGAAGTGTAGTCATTGTTGTAATGTGGGCACCGCGGCAACCAATTTACGCACAGCAAGCTCCCACAAACAGCAATGTGATAATGACCAGATCATCTGTTTTTCGTTATGTTGATTGAGGGATAAATATTGGTCAGGACACCAGGGATAACTTCTTCAAAATAGTGCCATAGGATCTTTTACATCCAACTGAGAGGACAGTCAGGGCCTCAGTTTAACACCTCATCTGAAAGACAGCACCTCCCAACAGTGCAGCACCCTCTCAGCACTACACTGGAGTATCAGCTGAGATTTTTATGCTCACATCCCTGGAGTGGGACTTGAACCCACAACCTTCTGACTCGGAGGCAAGAGTGCTGCCCACTGAGCTACGGGTGACTAATTAGTGCTGTGTTAGAAAAACTGCCTCACCGAGTGAATGAGTCAGTGAGAGAGTTAAACGAAGGTTCTCATTCACACGTACAAACTGTGCGTGAACATGAATACTTCACCAAGTCAAGAGATTTCCACTGGATGCAGAAACAATGCCGTCTGACAGGCCGTTCATTTATGCTGTCGTACTGAACAACATGTTGTGTCAGGATCATCTACGAACAGCGTATGGTTTCAATCCATCATAAATTATGGGTAAGTGCCTGTTGTCTGAAAAACATTTTTCAAGAGATCGCTAAGATACCTCAATTGCAATCGCTACTCAGACATTCTGCATTGCCCAAAGTGGCTGCACAGTGAAGGAAGTTGTTGTTACTTGCAGAGCCATACAGTAAGTGATAAGCACCTGCGGCAAAATTATAAAATGCATCTGAATCAGGCATTCATCATAACTACTCACACCAGTCTTTAAAAAAATTGGACAATTAGCTGGAATCTTATTTGCAAATTGGAAACGGGTTATTCATAGAATCATAGAATCATAGAAATTTACAGCACGGAAGGAGGCCATTCCAGCCCATCGTGTCCATGCCGGCCGACCAAGAGCTACCCAGCTAATCCCACTTTCCAGCTCTTGGTCCGTAGACCTGTAAGTTACGGCACTTCAAGTGCACATCCAATTATTTTTTTTATGTGGTGAGGGTTTCTGCCTCTACCACTTTTCAGTCAGTGAGTTCCAGACCCCCACCACCCTCTGGGTGAAGAAATTTCCTCTCCTCTAAACCTCTCCACAATTACTTTAAATCTATGCCCCCTGGTGTTGACCCCTCTGCCATAGGAAACAGGTCCTTCTTATCCACTCTATCCAGGCCCCTCAGAATGTTATACACCTCAATTAGGTCTCCCCTCAGCCTCCTCTGTTCCAAAGAAAACAGACCCAGCATCTCCAATCTTTTCTCATAGCCAAAATTCTCCAGTCCAGGCAACATTCTTGTCAATCTCCTATGTACTCTTTCCAGTGCAATCACATCTTTCCTGCAATGTGGTGACCAGAACTGCATGCAGTACTCCAGCTGCGGCCTAACCAGTGTTTTATACAGTTCAAGCATAACCTCCTTGCTCTTGTATTCCATGCCTTAACTAATAAAGGCAAGTATTCCATATGCTATTGACTTATTTTGTTCTGGTGCCCTGATGTGTTCTTCTGGAGGGTTACTTTAATTGCTGGGAAATGAAGCCGACAAGCACACCAGCCAACATTTTCTTTATTTATATATGTTTTTTAAATATGGAAGACAGATGTTGTAAAATGGGAATAGTTATTTCTTATCCCAGAAAAAAACCTGAAGATTTCTGTCCAAAATTTGTTAATGAGCTTTTAAAAAGTTGAGCTGCATTGTAGTGGATCAAAGAGCGATACAGGACAGGAATTAAAAATATAGATAACTTACAAAATGAACGACCAAATTTAAGGCAGTGTGACATTCTGCAGCAGATCCCACAAATGTATACAAAACCAAAATGCTGGGGATGCTGGAACCTGAAATATAAACAGAAAATGCTGGAAATCTTAGCGGGTCAGGTAGCATCTGTAGAGAGAGAAACAGAGTTAACGTTTCAGGTTGATGACCCTTCGTCAGAACTGGCAAAAGTTCAAAATGAACAGAGTCTTAAGGAACACTTAAAGGGGGAGGAGAGGAAAGAACAAAAGGGAAGGTCTGTGATAGGGTGGAAGACAGGAGAGATTAGAGAGACAAAAGAGATGATGGGCTGACTTGAGATGGTAATGGCAGGAGTTATAAAAAAATGAGTCTGGATAGGGTGTGAATGGCCGGATAATTACCAGCTGCCATGGGAAACAGAGAGACAAAAAAAATACATAAGATGGGCGGTTAGGGTTAAAAAAAAAAAGAGGATAGGAACAAAATATGGGCTAAAATTATAGTCTGAAATTGTGAACTCAATGTTGAGTCCACAAGGCTGTAAAGTGCCTAAACGAAAGATGAGGTGCTGTTCCTCGAGCTTGTGTTGCGTTTCATTGGAACAGCGTAGGAGGCCCACGGATGTATAGATTTGTTGTACAGTGCCCTACACGCCCATATATTAGCCATGGCAGAGTGGCAGCACTCTCACCTCCAAGGCAGAAAGTCATAGATTCAAGCCCCACTCTAGAGATTTGATCACAAAATCTAAACTGACACATAGAAACATAAAAAAATAGGTGCAGGAGTAGGCCATTCTGCCCTTCGAGCCTGCACCACCATTCAAATATGATCATGGCTGATCATGCAACTTCAGTACCCCATTCCTGCTTTCTCTCCATACCCCTTGATCCCTTTAGCCGTAAGGGCCTCATCTAACTCCCTTTTGAATATATCTAACGAACTGGACTCAACAACTTTCTGTTGTAGAGAATTCCACAGGTTCACAATTCTCTGGGTGAAAAAGTTTCTCCTCATCTCAGTCCTAAATGGCTTACCCCTTATCCTTAGACTATGACCCCTGCTTCTGGATTTCCCCAACATCGGGAACATTCTTCCTGCATCTAACTTGTCCAATCCCGTCAGAATTTTATAAGTTTCTATGAGATCCCCTCTCATTCTTTTGAATTCCAGTGAATATAAGCCTATTCGATCCAGTCTTTCTTCATATGTCAGTCCTGCCATCCCAGAAATCAGTCTGGTGAACCTTCGTTGCACTCCCTCAATAGCAAGAATGTCCTTCCTCAGATTAGGAGAACAAAACTGTATACAATATTCAAGGTGTGGTCTCACCAAGACCCTGTACGACTACAGTAAAACCTCCCTGCTCCTATACTCAAATCCTCTCGCTATGAGGGCCAACATGCCATTTGCCTTCTTCACCACCTGCTGTATCCGAATGCCAAATTTCACTTCTCTGAAGCACTGAGGGAGTGTCTCGCTGTTGGAGGTGCCGTCTTTCAGATGAGACATTAAACTGAGGCCCTGTCAGCCCTCTCAGGTGGATGTAAAAAATGCCAAGGCACATTTTGGACAATACTGGGTGATGTCCTGGCCAGTATTTATCCATCAACCAACATCACTAAAAACAGATAATCTGGACATTGATCTTATTGCTGTGTGTAAATTGGCTGCCACGTTTCCCACATTACAACAGTGACTACACTTCAAAAAGTAGTTAATTGGTTGTAAAGTGCTTTGGGACATCCTGAGATCATCAAAGGCACTATGTTAATGCATAGATTTCTTTATGTGCTTCCCCTACATATTTTACTTTTTATACTTTTAAACAATCAAAACTCACCCAAATTTCATTCTTATAACTTGCCAGCCAAAAAACATAATTTTATATAATAGAGGCTGTGAAAATGCGTGTTTCCTGAGTGACAACCGATTACTTACCACAACTTACCACAACTATCACTTGTGTTAATGATAGTTAAAAAGGTTGTGTGCATTAACTCTTCAACTATCAATTGCCCTTGAAGCTTTATAAAAACACACTTTCTGCAGTGCATTGGCTGAGATGGAATGATATACCTTCTTGGATGGACAATATTTCGACCTGGTCTATATCGGATCATAAACTTTCTTTGTTTTTTTAGATACGCTAAACATTGTAATCTTGTTTTGGTTTATTTTTTTTTTAACTTGGGCACAATACGAAGGCTTTTCCTGCTAAAGTGGAGAGGGAGGGGGATCGAGTTTCCGCTTGTTTCCGTTTAGTTTTGCGTCCAGATTCCAGCGCAAGAGGCCAAATCACCACAAAGGATCAGGGGAATTTTAAACGTAAGTTACGCCCAAAAACACGCATCCGTTTTTTCCACGATCATTTTACGCTGGTTCGAGACTCAATTCGCCCGGATCAAGCCCCGCCCACAACCTGGCCACGCCCCCGGGTCAAAATTGCAAGACTCCACGGATTGCGTTGGCTCGCGCTCATTTTCTGAGGCGCACGGACATGATTTAAAAGATTTTCATACCAAAACAGATGTAATGTATTAAAAAGCTAACTAACATATACCAATGAAACCATTAAATGGTTCAGTGTCGTTTTCTTAAGTCATTTACAGTGATTTTAAATCAGATTACTAACAGGTGGAGAACTGATTAAAAATGCTTATTTTGGGGATAAACCCATTTTCAGCTGTATTAATAAAACTGCACCAGATTACCTTAAATACATCAAGGAATAGAGAAAAAAGAAACAATTACGTTCTATTATGCTGCAAGATTGCACGAGTTCCGCGAAGATTTTACGTTTGTAATTATGCAAATGAATTCTATTTGTGAATTGAACTGTAACATAACCAGTGCAATTTGGGCGCAATTTCCCCATTGCACCCAAAGTAAAACACTCTACCCCGTGATCATTTACTAATGGGCGATTGTCTTTGTTGCAACATTCATCGCATGTTCAGTTTTCAGGCACAATCTTTTTTTTGGTCCAACTTGTTTACATTTATTAATCAAACTTGCTATGTTCTACATCAACACTGGCTGAAAATCACACGCCAACAGAAATAATTGTTGGCTTTAGCACAAAACCGCACAGATTCCTTGGCACTTTAACTAGGAATGTCTCCCTCTGTGAAAAATTGAAGAAAATTCTCCAACCAAACTTTCACCAGTAGCTGTATAGAAAAAGAATGTTTCTTTGACTTTACTCATACACTGAAAAATACACCCCTATGTGCTCCAGAGACTTGAGCACAAACTTTAGGCTGGCCCTCCGGTCCAGTACTGAGGGAGTGTTGTCCTTTGGATGAGACGTTAAACCGCGACCCGTCTGCTCTCTCAGCTGGATGTAAAAGATCCCAAGACACTATTTCGAAGAAGAGCAGGGGAATTACCCCCGGTGTCCTGGCCAATATGTATCCCTCAACAAACATCACTTAAAACAGATTATCTGGTCATTATTACATTGCTGTTTATGGGAGCTTGCTGGGCTGTGCAACCATGTTTCCTACTTTACATAGAAACATAGAAACTAGGTGCAGGAGTAGGCCATTCGGCCCTTCGAGCCTGCACCACCATTCAATATGATCAACGCCGATCATGCAACTTCAGTACCCCACTCCTGCTTTCTCTCCATACCCCTTGATCCCTTTAGCCGTAAGAGCCACATCTAACTCCCTTTTGAATATATCTAATATTGAATATATACAACAGTGACTACACTTTATTGGCTATAAAACGCCTTTAGATTCCTGAGGTCGAGAAATAAAGTGCAAGTTCCTTCTTTTTTTCCTTTCTTGCTTATTTTATTTAGGTTATATATTTTAAGCAGTCAAACATCACTTAGCTTATCTTCCAGCGTGTAACTGTGGGATGCAAAACCCTGGTTTGACATTAAATTTAAAGAAGCATTTCAGCAAAAGTTATTTTTCTTCTCGGGCAACCTTCCCTGGGCCGTTTATTAACGAGTACAAACTTCGGAGGAGGAACAAAAATAAAACGGCTGGGTTTCGAGAGTGGAAGCTAGGGATCCGTTTCAATGTGCCACCAATTTGTTCACATGCAATCTTCAGCCTGTCTGCGAACCAGAACGGCGATATTAAAGGTGGGGTGTGATCACACTGTGAAAGGTCACGCTAAGGGTCTGCCGGTTTATTTAATTCCGTTGTGAAATATTAGGCATTAAGATATTAGCAACGACAGAGAATTGGCTCCTTTTGAAAGGGGCAGGACCACCTGGTTTTTGAAGGGATAATTAATAAGGGTGTCCACGGGAACACCTCCTACACACTGTGTTAATCCAAGTAGCCCAGATAAAGCTCCCCGGCAATGCCTGCCTTCCTAACGCTGACAGTATCGTCTGCTCACACATCATTGAGCAATGGTCTTCAAACGTGTAACAGATTCCTCTCAGTAAAGCTAAACACATTTAAGCGTTTGTGTCATCCTATGCCCTCTGCTTTCAGCAGCTCGCAAGATTTTCAAATTGAGGTTGTTCCCTTTAATCTCAGCCTTTTCCCTTTTATCCCTTGCTTTCAAGCTATTGAATCGAGGTCAATGGAACATTTCCAAACTGAGATTGATAGATTTTTGTTAGGCTAGGGTGTTAAGGGTTACGGAACCAAGGCGGGTAGGTAGAGTTAATGTGCAGATCAGTCATGATCTAATTGAATGCGGCGCAGGTTCGAGGGGCTGAATGGCCTAAGTGTAAACCCTTGTGGAACTGATGGGACTCCAAAACCCTGTCAACAGGATAGACTTTGATATGTCCTTTTCCCTTCCAATTACAAATGCTAAATAAACTCAACGCGAAGAAATGCAGTGGTGGCTTCAGATGTGTGATGCAGATTAAAATATAACATACTGTTCTGGGGAAATTGTCAAAAATAGCACTGGAATGTTAGGCCATCATTGTCTTCCCCAACAGAGAACGTTTATATATTTATATAAACGAGTAAGCCATGGCTCAGTGGGCAGCACTCTCGCCCCTGAGTCAGAAAGTTGTGGGTTCATAGTCCCACTACAAAGACTTTGAGCACATAAATCTAGGCTGACACTCCAGTGCAACAGTGAGGGAGTGCTGTACTGTCGGAGGTGCCATATTTTGGATGAGATCATAGAATTATGGAATAGTACAGCACAGAAGGAGGCCATTCGGCCCATCGAGTCTGCGCCAGCTCTTTTGAAGAGCAATCCAGTTAGTCCCACTCCCCCGCTCTTTCCCTATATCCCTGCAATTTTTTTTCCTTCAAATATTTAAGATGTTAAAGCAAGGTCCCATTTGCTCTCTCAGGTGGGTGTAAACGATCCCCTGGCACTATTATGAAGAAGAGCAGGGAAGTTATCCCGTTGTCTTGGTTGATAATTATCCCGCAATCAACATCACTAAAAAAGACAGATTATCTGGTCATTATCACATTGCGTTATGTGGGAGCTTTCTACATTACAACAGTGACTGCACTTCAAAAAGCACTTAATTGGCTATAAAGCACTTTGGGGATGGCCTGAGGTCATGAAAGGCGCTATATGAATGCAAGTATTTCTTCTAAATCAATTTAAATTTGAAAGTGAAATGTGTAAATCGAAAGGGAAGATGTACCTTAAAAAGTAAAAAGATGAGAGTAAGATGTTCATATCTCTGATGTGCTGTAATCAAGACACATGGAGTTCTTGCCTGTCAATGGAATACCTCAGCCTTGCAGTTAAGATACTTCTAAATGGTACAAAATCAATTGGAGATAAATAACATTTGACTAACAAACAAAGTCACATTGTTTTCAGACCATTTTTTGGGTAGACAATTGTACCCCACTCTCTCCCTCTTTTACCTTCTACATCATCCCCACAAAATGCACTGAATAAATGGACCACATTACCCTCCGTGAAATGAGGCACTGGGTTTGAGTAACGGGTCATAGAAACATAGAAATCCACAGCGCAGAAGGAGGCCATTTTGGCCCATCATGTACGTGCTGGCCAACAAAGAGCCACATGGCCCTCAGTCAGCAGCCCTGAAGGTTACATATAAACCTGTGAACAATGAACAATGGTGGACAGGTAAAGAGCACCTAGCCCAACCAGTTCACCTCACACAAATGCGACATCCCTTACACTGAAATATTATATACTCCATCCCAACCGGAGCCATCCCAGAAAAATACCCCAACTGGGGGGGAAAATCTGGGAAAATTCCTCTCCTTTGGGTCTGAGGTGACCATTCTCCAAGCTTTCCCTCCCTCACTGTGGTGGGGAGGTCTTCACTATGGTTGCCACCTCCCTTTGGATGATACACATGAAAAATTGGGAACTAAGCAGTATTGGGTCCAAGGTGCAGCAACCTGGAGCCATTGTACTAGAGACCAAAGCTATGGTTCAACCTCAACTCCTGGGGGCTCCAGCGAGCCATGACTTTGCATCCTCTTACATCTGAAAAGCTCGTTTCATTGTGTTAGCATCAAGGTTTTAGCATTCACAGCAGTTGTATAAAACTATTTTATGTCATTGGATTCTGCTTTGAAGCAAAGCTTTGTATTTGTAATCATTTGTGTAGCAGCTATCAGAGAAAGCAGTCTATAGAAGGTGTCAGCAAGTGGGTAGCATACCTCACCCCTAAATGAGGAGGTTGTGGATTCAAGTCCCACTCCATAGGCACATCATCTAGGCTGATGCTTCATTGTAGCACTGAGAGAGTGCTGCTGTGTCAGAGGTACCATCTTGTGCGCCCTCTCAGGTGGGTATGAATGCTCTCATTGCACTATTTCAAAGAAGAGCAGGGGTGTTCTTCCAGATGTCCTAGCCAATATTTATCCCTCAACCAACATCCCCAAAACGGGTTATCTGGTAGTTTGTCTCATTGTGTTTGTGGGAGCTTGCTGTGCGCAAATTGTCTGCTGCGTTTCCTACGTTACAACAGTGACTACACTTCAAAAAAGTACTTCATTGGCTGTAAGGCGCTTTGGGACCCCTTGGGGTTTTGAAAGGCATAATAAAAATTCATTAGACCATTTGCAGGAATTTATACGCCTGGCTATTTGCAATTCAGTTCAAAATATCGCTCTCTGTAACAGTAAAGACGGTCATGTTAGAGTCGCTGAAGTTTCTCGGCTGATTCTTGAGGCAGACTTTTAATCAAAATTCTCAGAAACATTGGCATAGATTAATGACAGTCCAGCTCCTGAGATGGAGTGTGTCGGTGGGACTGGTCTCTTGTTCAGTGGAGAGGGTTCATTCCACTCGGTAGAGTTGGGTTGTTGCTCTATGTTGCAGGATTCTGTACTCACGGATATGTATCATCTGGAACAAACAATACCGGAGGGAAGAAATCTGTGCCAAACAAGGAGATCTGTAATATCCTATTTAAAAATAAAAAAGAAAGACTTGGACTTATATAGCGCCTTTCACAAGCACCAGACGTCTCAAAGCGCTTTACAGCCAATGAAATAATTTTTGGAGTGTAGTCACTGTTGTAATGTGGGAAACGAGTATTTTAAACTCTCATTCACAGCTCCCTTCCGCACAAAAAGTACCTATGCTTAATTTCAGCATTTACAGTTACAAGGCAGCTGAACGTGACAATCTGAAAAACCATTACCTTGATTCGGCCCTGCGGGTTTAATTATGCTGATCTTTGATACAATTCGAGTGTTGATGTTTCCGTTTGCAGTCGACAGTTCTGTTTTATCTCTCAGGTTCCGTTTCCTGAGCGTGTATACACAGCAGGCTGTACAGTTACAATGTGGCCGGGGTGGTAGGGGTAAGACAGCATCTCCTTGAGATCCAAAGTCATTTCTGCTCACCGGTGCAATATTAATACAACGCGATGCTCAGTTCAACAAAGCAAGTGATTTTTTTTTTTGTGCGTTGCAACAATCATTGCTTGTGCAACAAGGACGTGGCATTTAAGGCCGATGGAGAGAGGCATATCAGATCTCATTGAAATCTTTGATGATTGAACGAAGAGTGTAGTCCCAGATAATGGTCCGACATTTGCGGGTGAGGAAAATATTCTGCAAATGTTGTGGGGAAGAAACTTATTTTCAAATCACTTCCGCTTTCAATTAGCAAATAAATACAACTGACGGGAGAGCTGAATGTGAGCCACCGCTGATTTAAGATATTCATTAAACTGCAGATTTTGTGACGTGGAAATAATTTAAATTCACTTTCAATTCAAACATTTGAAAGAAAAGGCCAGAGAGCGTGTTGTTCCCTGCATAGACTAGTACACTTGGTGATTGCTAATAATTATTAATAAGCAAATGGTAACTGTTTCAGACCGTGTCTTTCTGATGCATGTTACTCTCCGGGAGATTAGCTCCTTCTGTAGCCTGTGTAATTCACTAAATAAACGCTTAGACTTAATTCCTATCTGGGCTACTTTATTGAAGTTAACTATCTATCTGTTTTACAATTGTGCCCACTTCCTGTAAGTATCATATTTACTTCCTGTAACACTATCCTTGTCACGCGTTACTTGTCACACTTTCCCCATCGCACTTTGGTGATAACACTCCCACTATAAAACCGTGTCTCCTGCCACTGCTGGTTTATAATGTAGGTTATCACCGGCTCCAATTGTGTGGATGGAGATTTGATATAAACCAGTAGAGAGGCAATTAAATCCCCGAAGAATAATCTGCGATAAGGTTCTATGTGCAACAATTACCGTATCATTAGTAATATTTATTAGCAATAATTAACTATAATTTTCCTTTTTTGGTGGTTTACTGTGGCTTATCTCCCAACGTTCGGTGCGGTGGGTACATTCTCCAGGTCCTTAGTTCCCGATCTCCGCCATCAGAGGTGAAGTCAAGCGGTTGCTCCTTTTACACTGACGCTTGTTTAAATCAGATAGCGATAGAGTGGTATCGAATGCTGCCTCCCTGCTTTTACACCACTAAGTCCAGTTCCCTCGGCCCAGCAGCAGAATCAGAAAGGCACAAAACAACTGGGTCTCCAATTCTGTTGTCAGGTTAAGGGGGCTGACCATAAGTGGTGTAAATGCAGGGGGAGCCGCCACCTTTGTCATCGGTCTCCCACAATTTCAACCATTGTAAAGTTGCATCCATATTGCGGTTGAGCGCCACGCTGGTGTCACTAGATCCTACTGCACTGGTCTTGGAGAGCGGCAAAACTTGCAGGGACTAGGTGAGACCATAGACCTGGAAAACCTTTGTTGGGCTCAGCGAGTCTGGCAAAGTGACTTTGTGGATGCTGTTATCTGTCCGAGACCCGTGCATTGGGAGGCAGTGGGACCCGCAGTTACAGGTGTTGGGGACCGGGGCAAGAAGTGAGGATGAATAATTCTGGGCAACTCTGACACACCACGGGGCTGGAGTGCAAACTGGCATTGGCGGGGAGGGCTAGGAGTGAGACTGTGCTATGATGCCTGGCACGAGGATTTATAAAAGGCGAATCAAACCAAAAATATTACATTTTTTTAATGCACATTGTATCTCTTTCTCCTCTTGACTGTATCTGATGATCTCATTACAGGGGGCCGCTGTGAGTTAGACGGTGCCTGAGTCAGGGTAATTTCCCCTCTTGATACCTCGCCGAATTTTTAACGGTTTGTTTCGAGTGGATCCGTACCTTGTATAAACAAGGAATAAATCAGAGGCGAACAACCGATCCCATTCACTCTTGCAACCTCAGCTGCGTCAGATCTCGGTGTCACAGTCCTGGAAGAATATCAACAAGTCCTTCACAGCCGCAAGTTTACAGAATGTCATAACTGGAAATCTTGCCAGGTGATTTCCCCCGCCTCGAATGTTCTAACAAATGTTTATTTTTTTGAAGAATTTGTGATCATTATCCTCAGAGCTGTGCATTACATTAGGGAACTGTCTATTGTTGGGATGTAGGATGTCTGCATGCTGCTGGAACCGCACTTGATAACTGGGCTAAATTAATACAGAGCAACTTGTCCACGGTGTCAGAATTCCAGCGAAAAAAAACTTCGATAATATAATGGTGGGTTCGTTTGTTTGAATAATCTCATGTTGGTTGCGTCTCTCTGCGTTTCTCCAATTGCGCCTGCTGAAGATTCTTCTCCAGGCCTACAATAGAACATCCATTTTACAAACACTAAAGATTCGGAAACCTGGGGCGGGAAGGGGGGAATCCTTTAAATTCATCACTACACATAGAGACGCTCGGGCTGCCATTTACTCGTCGCTTTGATCCAATTAGAAAAGTTTGAGCATTTATTTCCATACTTAAAATTTGCAAAAATTGTGGTTAGAAATTTCAGGAGATTGTTGTGGAATGATAACATTCAGGAGATTCTGAGAACTTGCTTAACAAGTTCAGGTTCTGAGTCCCTAGAATTATTTTTGAGGTAGACATTTCAGATGTGGTTTCAAAACTGCAAGGAAGGTTTTATTTTCCCAGCATAGCCCCTGTGATACTCTGAAGAATGTAAACGATTATTCCTGATAATCGCACCGAGGAAAAGTGGTCAGACCGGTGCACTGATCAGGTACAAATACAGGAACCGTTTGCATTATTTATTCATTGCTCAGTAAGTGCCGTGCCCATGTAGAGATGCTGTTGTCAGAGATGTCTTAACTATCTCCACCAGCGAGGCTGATTCGCTAACCTACAAATGATGGAGGTCTGAGGTTGTTTTTTTTGTGTTAGCTGTTCTTTATTTTAAAGTCATTTGATATTTTTATTAAATCTGTAATCAATCCCAGAAGAACTAATATGACGGTGACGGACTAATCATTGTTTATATGACCGGGATCAACTACGCTCTTTTAAAAAATCTCCCGAGTGTAGTAGGTTAATGTTGAAAGTTAAATATTATTTTTAATTATTTATCCCAAAGCTGATTAGGTGTGTCGAGTTGTGACGTGCATGTGAATATTATAGTTGAGTCTAGGCAGCAATAGTGACTGATATTTAACTGCATTTGTGCAAATGCCAGAGAGTTGGATTCAATGTCCCATTTGGTAGTTTATTTTCCTATATTTAAGGAATAATATAACGTCAGACTCTCTGGGGTCGTGGGTTTACTGCCGTCCCGGAACTAGAAATTGAACTTGCTCAATGAGAAATGACGGAATTATTGGAAAAACACACTCAAGTGGCGGGTGTCAAAAGGTCGGGGATGAATTTCCTTCACGATGTACCTTTGCTTTTGCACTTAACCCTTTCTCGGCAGCTGCTATCAAGCCAGCACTTAACTTTATTTAGTTTAGTTCACTGTTAATTTATTTCAGTTCACAGGCTGTGCCCGAGAATGAGTCAGTAACGAGAAATTTAAACTAATTCCATTGCAATTCATATCATGAGCGCTATTAAATTGGGGAGCAGGACGTGACTCATGTATTATAAATGCTAACGTTACAAGCAGTGTCCCAGTTCCAAATTTAAACTTGATCCGTGACTAATGATTATTGAGCACATTTTTGATGGTTACACTATTTGAGAATTGCTCAGCCTTCCAATTGTACAGTTTTCCTTCATAACAAACCAAGAAAACGGAATTGTGATCTTTTCCAGGAAGGGGTTTTAGATAATGATTTATTTCAGTGAGTTATTCATTTTTTTAAATATGCGAGCCTGACTCAGTGTATTATATCTGTGCAACTCGCTGCAGATATAGAATGAGAAAGACTTGCATTTCTTTAGCGCCTCTCACGACCACCTGACGTCCCAACGCGCTTTACAGCCAAAGAAGTACTTTTTGGGAAGTGTAGTACCAATTGTAATGTGGGAAACGCGGCAGCCAAAATTACGTACAGCAAGCTCCCATAAACGGCAATGTGATAATGACCAAATGATCTGTTTTAGTGATGTCCATTGAGGGATCATTTTTATTTTATTCATTCACGTGATGTGGGCGTGGCTAGCAAGGCCAGTATTTATTTCCCCAATTGCCCCCTGGAGAAGCTGGTGTGAGCCGCCTTCTTGAACCGCTGCAGTCCGTGCGATTGCCGTAGCGGCTTGGTGCATCTGCGTGGCTTGCAAGGCCATTTCAGAGGGCAATTAAGAGTCAACTATATTGCGGTGGGTCTGGAGTCACATGTAGGCCAGACCGGGTAAGGACGGCAGATTTCCTTCCCTGAAGGACTTTAGTGAACCAGTTGGGTTTTTACAACAATCCAGTAGTTTCATAGTCACCATATATTAGCTTTTTAATTCCCCCTAAAATATTGTCCAGGACACCTAGGATAACACAAAAGTTTCATAACTGATGACACCCCAGCTGTGGAGATATGAAAAATTCTCTCCAATTCCCAAATCCAACCTGTTGTGCCAAATGGGTCACAAGGCCTGAGGTTTTAAGTGACTGAATAAAGGACTGAATCCGTGTCTTATCCGATGCAATCCTTGGATTATTACCCGTCTTTCCAGGCTCACGGTTCTGTCTGTTTAGAATTATCCCATTGGTTCATGGTGACTCAATGAATCAAAATCCATTTTCATGACAATGGGATGTTTTACCGGTGTTTTAGAGATTGGATTCTGAGATTCTGCCCATTTTTCCATGAAATCTATTAATAATTGGGCTTGGCCATGTTAAGTATATCCAATTCGACTGCTGCATGGTGTAAGTTCCAGCAAAACCTCTGGGCCAACAAATGGCGAGGGAACAATGGGACTGTCGCTAAATGCCCAATCATCATATGGGGATTGTATCACGTGATGTCCGACTGACATCGCCACGAGTAAAAAGTTAGTAAACTTGAAGAAGTGATATTTTACAACTTGCAGAATAATATCTAAATATTCCACAGGCAGACAGGAATGGGCAGGCATTTTGTTCTGTTTATTAACACGCTAATTATGCGAATTATAAATGTGTAAATAGCGTTCCAGCGTTAAAAAGAGAGTTTTAAAATTATCTAACAGTGTGGACCTTGATAGTTTGCAGCCAGTTGTTTCTCATCGGATAATAGACAAGTTTTCTAAAGTTCACAATTCTACGCCCTATAATTGCTCATATACTCACACTGACTGTCAGTTACAAGCAGCATCGCGGCAATAGTCTGCCTCAAACTCCGAACCATACAACCACACAGCACAGAAGAAGGCCATTCGGCCCAACGTGCCCGTGCGGGCTCTCTGAAAGTGCTATCCAATTAGTCCCGTCCCCCTCTTTCCCCTTAGCCCTGCAAACGTTTCCTTGTACAGTATTGATCCACTTCCCTTTTGAAAGTTACTAGTGAATCTGCTTCCACCGCCCTTTCAGGTCATGGTAACTCGCTGCGTTAAAAAAAAATCACTGTTTCTTTTGCCAATTATCTTAAATTCGTGTCCTCTGGTTACTGAGCCTTTTGCCACTGGAAACATGTGAAGATAACAATTCCTTGCCTCCTTATCTAACTCCAATTCCAAACAACATATAGCATGGATTTAAGGTGTGCTGTTGATGCGATTATTTATACGACTCGATTGCTTATCATATCGACCGGTAACAGGCCAAACTGTTCAACAACAAAAACAACGACTGTTTGTATTTATATAGCGCCTTTAGTGTAGTAAAACGTCTCAAGGCGCTTCACAGGCAAAACAAATGACTCCGTCACATAAGGAGAAATTAGTGTAGACGATCAAACGCTTGGTCAAAGAGGTAGGTTTTAAAGAGCGTTTTAAAGGAGGAGAGGCCGAGAGGTTTAGGGAGGGAGTTCCAGGCAGCTGAAGGCACGGCCACCGATGTTGAGCGATTATAATCAGGGATGCTCAATTTTAACTGAAATATGCTGAACAAGAATTCCTTTCGCCCAAAGTGCCCTATCCTATTATACTGGGGGACACGGCACTGCCTCGTCCATCGGGGCAAAGGAAGCTCTCACTCAGCTAGACTTTGTTGACAAGGTCTGTCCACTCTAGGATACCGCGTTACTGCTCTGTCCGTCCATGACTCTTCACTGCTTTTAGAGTGAATAACATTCGTTGTAGACTTGAAATAAACGGAGCGAGGGTCGTCACAAAATAGCGATTGTGCATTGCACGGTGGGTTTTTTAATTGAACACTTGGTTGGAAAGGCAGCGTCTTTCACTCTTGCCCCGAGAGAGAGGTGGGGGCGTTGGGGGGGGGGGGGTGATCCCAGGTAGCAGAGGCTGGGAACGATCTTCCCCTCTCGCTACCTGGGGATAGGAACCCCTTTATGAGCAAATGTCCAGCCGAAATGTTGGTGCTGGTAATCCGGTTTGGTTGGGGGGGGGGGAGGTGGAAGACTGGTTTGAAACTTTTCGAAATATCCGTACCCGGGGGTCACAAGCAACAATTTGAGATGGTTGTTCAAACAAAATGTTGCAGATGCTGGAATAAAGATGAACATGCTGGGAACATTCATCGGGTCAGGCAGCCTGGACTCGCTGGCCACTCACTGACAGGTTAGCGAAACCACACTGGCTCGTGCGGGTGATCGAAACACATTTGTGAGCACATTTAATGATGGGCTTTCTTTAGAATGGTTAAAAAAAATAAACTTTCGATCCGTTTAGGATTGGGTGACGTGACATAGGCGGAGGGAATCCAGCAGGGTTGGTTTGTGAATGGGTCCTTTTTAAAAAAAAAAACATAACACTATCCGTTATTGTCCTATATTCTATGCAAGAAATGGAAATAAAGCTAAAAATCGAACGAAAGCTATTTTATTTTACAACTACCTACACTGATATGTGTAATTCTGTTAAATAAATCCGTTCGGACGGGAAGCAATGGATGTCCAACACTGCAGAGTGACCAAAATTGGAGTCTGGTCACAGTGGCGACATAAATAGCAGGCATTGGCTTCGATTTCAGACTGCATCACACGGAATTCTGGTGTGCGGCAGAGCGTTTGGCCGAGAACCGCTTTAAACCCCCACAAAGTATGCTGATGCGCTATCGAGGTTTTTGTTTAACTTTCTACCTAGTATGGTGACAATTTCAACACAGAATGAGCCGGGACGTCACATTCTACACACGTCCTGTACAATTTGAGGTCCATTTATTAAGACGTGCCTGAGATTCACTGAAAACCTTCTGCTTAAACCGCCAGCCAGGCAGAATCGTGGGCTGTGCAACTAACTCTACCCACAAGCAAAGAGCGTTATTTTTTTTTACCTGTATAGACTGAAAGGTGCCATGATTATCTTTCCATGTTATATTTCGCAAGAATGTGGTTTCCTGATAGAAGTTCCTGATCTGGTTTGATTTCTTTGTTTACCGATTGAAATGTCGGCCATCCCCCTCCACCTGCCCCCCCCCTAATAAATCTCCCAATTCCCCTTCATTCCGCTCAAATTATCCAGGTAAAATAACAAGAGTTTATTTTAATCACCAAAGATACACATCCGAAATGGCTGGAATTACAGCAGTGAAAGGCAGTATTCACTCTATTGTGACTGTGATCGCGCCACACCGGAGCCACATATTCTAACTTGGTTTCCCTGCCCATCAAGATCTTTCCCCTTTCAAGTGCTTATCTAATTCCTCTTCAGTGCCCTAATCATCCGACTTCAATAGCCACTTGTCTTAACGCATTCCGAATTCACGCGAAGCCACAACGTGCAGGTAACAGCGAGTCCTTATGCGTCTTAAAAAGAGAAAGGGTAGCTTGCAGGGTTTAGGGAGCTGGGCTCCCAATGTATCAGCAGGGTTCCCAGTTTGCGATGATGGCTGTGCTTTATATATTTATTCATTACTAGCAAGATGCACTATGGACATTATTTGTCAAAGAGGCGGATTGCCACAATCGACGTTCACACTCTTTCTCTAAACACCGTAATTGGAGGGTAAGCAATATGTGTGGAATAAGCCCCTTGTTATAAAATGCAACCGCTGAAATTGACAAGAGTGTGAAATAATCCCAAAGGAAAAAGTGCAAGAGTTGAAATTTACAAGTGTGTAAAATAACCTCCTTAGTAAAAAGTGTAAAATAACCTCCTTAGTAAAAAGTGTAAAATAACCTCCTTGTTGAAATTGACAAGTGTGTAAAATAACCTCCTTAGTAAAAAGTGCAAGAGTTGAAATTGACTGTATAAAATAACCGTCTTGTTGAAATTGACAAGTATGTAAAATAACCTCTTTAGTAAAAAGTGTAAGAGTTGACATTGATAAAAGTATTAAAATCCATCAGTTTATTGCAATTCATTCCATGTTGTCCAATCTACCATATTACATTTATCTCGCGCCACAATAAATGGGATTGTTCCCCTCATTTTAATCCGACTCTTCAGAAAAAAGTGCATATTTGGCTCCTGGGGGCCATAAAAAGATAGATCGATATTCCCCATCATTTGACTCCCAGCAGCAGCCGGTGTGACCTGGTTTGAGTGGAGCCGCTGGGGTGTTGTCGGTCGAGCCGCGAGGGCGTGGAGTCGACGCCCAGCGCCCATCGCTGGCTAGCCCGGGATTTCGACTGCTCTTTGGGGCTGGTGTCTGCAGCATCCGGCTGCTCGGTGCCGCTTGTTCTAAAGCTCCTCTCGACCAGGGTCCGCTGGTGAAGCGGGTCCCACGGCAGAGAACATCCGAGCAGAGAAATTGCAATCAAATTAAAAATTATCCCTTGGCTATTTCATCCAAGAAGGCAGATGCTTAAATCAGACTCGGTGCTCACGATTAGCTGTTAGTCTTGTTTTATCTTTAGCATATTTATTGAAACATTGCAAACCTATTGCAAAACGAAATATCCATCGGCTACTTTCCATAAAACTTGTAATTTGATTTTGATACAGTTGCATCCCTCCGTTTGGAGATTTTAATGTTATTATTGGTTCATTGTTAAAGTATTCGGTAAACATCAGGATGGGAGGGGATATCCTCGAATTATTGTGCGAAGCGCGGACAGAACTCTCTGGGTGATGATAAGAGTCACTTGGTGACTTTGGTAACACTCTATAATTAAAATGTTGCTGAGGGACTCCCCGCCTCCCATAGAAATCCGGACCCAAACAGGCTCAGCTCAACCGGGGACCCTTATTCTGGGTGTGTGAGGTTTTGATCGCCCCGCTTCTCACCACTATATATTTGGGTCTTTTCTTTTTGGAGGGGGGCTGTATTATGGAGAGGGAGGGGGGACCTGAACAGGCCATTGTTTTGCTAAGTCTCAGTTCTATTTACAACCGATGTGAAATCTTTGATTCGTCGGTCGTTAACACTATCACATTTGGTGTGGTCGATATTTTCCTGGAGCACTACATGGAAAACAATCACAGAACTGAATTGTAGAATTGGTTTGCTTTTATGGCCGAGAATCGTTTTTAAGGGATTTCAAAAATATATATATTTCAGCACAGTATTTTGTAAAGCACTTTGGGACGGCCTCGGGTCGTGAAAGTTGCTATATAAATGCAAGTCTTTCTTTTTAATCTTTCTATATTCCAAACCTGCGACTATTTCAGTCTATTTAACAGATTGGTTTTATAATAATTCGCTTCCCTCTTCTTCACTTGACCCTTGGTCTACTGAATCGTCCTTACTTCCTGGGGGGAGGGGGATATTTTTTTATCTGAAATGTTTCCCCACATGATTTTGTGAGCCAACATCGCCCGTCGGGATGTGGGGTCAGAGGGTGGGGGGGGGTGAGAGGGTGGGGGGGTCCGAGGGTGTGGGGTCAGAGGGTGGGGTGTCAGAGGTGTGACGTCAGAGCGTGGGGGGGTCAGAGGTTGGGGGGGTCAGAGGGTGGGGGGGTCAGAGGGTGTGGGGTCAGAGGGTGTGGGGTCAGAGGGTGTAGGCTCAGAGGGTGTGGGGTCAGAGGGTGTGGGGTCAGAGAGTGGGGGGGTCAGAGAGTGGAGGGGTCAGAGGGTGTGGGGTCAGAGGGTGTGGGGTCAGAGGGTGTGGGGTCAGAGAGTGGGGGGGGGGTCAGAGAGTGGAGAGGTCAGAGAGTGGGAGGGGTCAGAGAGTGGGGGGGTCAGAGAGTGGGGGGTCAGAGAGTGTGGGGTCAGAGAGTGTGGGGTCAGATGGTGTAGGGGTCAGGGGATGTGGAGGTCAGGGGATGTGGGGGTTAGAGGGTGTGGGGTCAGAGGGTGGGGAGAATACTTGGTGGAGATCACTGGATGGGGGTCACTGGTTGGGGGGTCTGGGGGGCACTAGGAGGGGGAAGGGGGTTCCTTGTTGTAAGACACAATTATTATTTGGATTGAATTCTGAAGGTGTTCCAGCAAAGCGCATTTCTCAATAAGATTTTTCCACCTGCAATCGATCACAACATGTTTAATTTGATCGAAATGTCGATTCCCCCCTCCCCAACCCCCCCCCCACATCACCACTCCACCTCACTAAAGATTCGGAAATACGAGTGTGTCTTTTCATGCTGTTTGTTTCAAGCTGGGTTCAGCTCTTTTCTAAAGGATTTGCTGCCACTTTCTCGATTGCAATTGTTTCCAAGATTCGGTATCAAACCCTACTCGGATCCATCTTGAATTTCACGGTAAATTGACTTCAGAGTACTTCCGTTTCTTATTTAAATAGATTTCTTTTAATTTCGATGAAGGTTGTGAAGGCACAGTCAGACATTTACAAGCCGTGTGTGTGCGTGTGCGCGGCCGAGCTTGGAAACTCCTGCCGAGCACGGTCTCCCCATCCCGATCCAGCGGGTACTTACTATATCCCCATCCCGTTCAAGCTTACGATAGTCCCCATCCCGTTCAAGCTTAATTCAGTATATAGCTACATGTATAATGTAACCGTTCTTGTCTCTAAAAATGAGCTTTCAAAAAGAAAAGAAAGGAAGACTTGCATTTCTATAGCGCCTTTCACGACCACCGGACGTCTCAAATCGCTTTACAGCCAATGAAATACTGTTGCAATTTAGGAAATTAACCTGGGTATGCAGAAAAAATCCTTAGGTATAGAGAACAATGTAGGAAAGTGTAGAACGAGTGTTCTCAAATGATTAGCTGTGAGAATTGTCGACTAATATCGCTGGTCTATATAACTTGCACTTATATAGCGCCTTCCACGACCTCAGGCCGTCCCAAAGCGCTTTACAGCCAATGAAGTACTTGTAAAATGGAGTAATGTAGGAAACAAGGCAGCCAATTTGTGCACGGTAAGCTCCCACAAACAGCCATGTTGGCTGGGTGATAAACATTGGCCAGGACACGGGGAGAACTCCCCAGCTCTTCTTTGAAATAGTGGCCTGGGATCTTTTACATCCACCCGAGAAGTCATTTTAATGTTACATCGGAAAGACTTCACTTCCGGCAGTGCAACACTCCCTCAGCACTTGCACTGGAGTGTCAGTGTGGCTCAAGTCACTGGAGTAGGACTTGAACCTACAATCTTGTGACTCGGAGAGGAGAGTGCTAACCGCTGAGCCATGGCTTAACTATATTATTAATATCCACCCCTCAAATCATAGCACAGACTACCGCTTTCCCCTCCATAACAATTCATAATAAGTAAAGCCTTTGGGACATTTCTGAGCAAAGTGATAAAAACTGAGTAAATGCGAGTTCTTTCACCCTGCCCCCCCAAAAATAAATTCAGCAACTTGGGCCATAGAAATATTTTTAAAAACAGATCCTCAAATTTCAACCTCTCTCCATCCAACAGTTCAAAGCTCGGTGCGATGATCAGTTTGAGCGCTTTGTTACAGTGGACCCGTTGTATTTATACCAACTTTATTCGGGAAACCGACGCAGGAAATAGCACAAGGGGCTAGTAGGTCCCTTTGGATTTTCACAAAACGAATGGGATTCAAGGTATTTTGAGCGAAACTGTGAGAATATCTCGAAGTAATGAAGCTACATGAGAATGAGGAGCAGGAGTCGGCCATTCGACCCCTCGATAAGATCATGGCTGGTATTCTACCTCAACTCCACTTTCCTGCACTATCCCATATACCTTGATTCCCCTAGTTTCCGCAAATCTATCGATTTTCTGTCTTGAATATCCAAAAATTTCCAGACTTGGTCCCAGTTTAGCGGTACTGGAGCATAGTGGTTATGGTACTGGATTAATAATCCAGAGATCTGGACTAATGATCTGGAGATGTGAGTTCAAATCCCACTCAGGGTAGCTGGGGAATTTAAATTCAGTTAATTAAATCAATCTGCAATTTAAAAAAATAGCATCAGTAATGGTGGTGACTGCTGTGATTGTCATAAAATCTCATTTGGTTCTCTCATGCCCTTTCGAGAAGGAAATCTGCCGCCTTTACACGGTCTGGCCTATATTCCTACATAACAATAGTGACTACATTTCAAAAAGTACTTCATTGGCAGTACAGTGCTTTGAGACGACCGGTAGTTGTGCAAGGTGCTATATAAATGCAAGTATATTTTCCTTTTTCATATGTAACTCCAGACCTGCAGGAAGATGGTTGTCTCTTAACTGCCCCTCTGAAATGGCGGCTCACCGCCACCTTCTCAAGGGCAAGTAGGGATGGACAATAAATGCATACCCAGGATAATTTTTAAATTGCAGCAGTATTTCATTGGCTGTAAAGCGATTTGAGACGTCTGGTGGTTGTGAAAGGCGCTATGCAAGTCTTCCTTTCTTTTTGAAAGCTCATTTAGAGACAAGGACGGTTACATTATAAATGTAACTGTATACTGAATAATGGACAATAAATGCTGGCCTTGCCCATATCTTGTGAACGAATAAAAAAAATGTTCCAGTTGCACTGGGGGCTATACTATGGACGTTTTGTATCGACAGATTGGACCCATTCTGATTACGTTAGAGACTAGAATTTGCCAACTCGCGTTGTAATAAACGAGCAAATCTGCCTCACTAACTGGTTCAGCTGTTCTGTTATCTTCCTTGACAACAATAAAATATCGCCTCGAATTATCAACAAAACCGATTCAATATAAAACCACATTACTGCCAGGCTCTGGAGTTTATAAATCAAACAGTTCCCTTGGATTGGAAGCCATTTGATACAAGTTCGTTTCCATATTGTGTGAACGAGGAGAAAGACTTAAAATATATGTTTTTGTGCCAAGTTCCTTAATTTTACTTGGAAGTGAAATGGCTAATAAAGAAAAGGTGCCTGATGGTTAAGGCTGTTAGAAGCTTAAGTTGGAACACTCTGCAACTAATATAACAAGTGTTTTTTTTAATTTCATACGTATTGTCCGCCTGAATTCTGTCAAAACAAGTGGCGTGTACGGGTTACAGCCGTTGCAATCTGCTGCCTGGGTGGGATTGGTATCATTGCCGACCCTATCCAGTCCCCACATAGTTAATCAAATCACCCAGAGAAGTGCCGGTGTAATCTGAGCCCCGCTCTCTGTCCAACGGCTGGTACACACCGCCCGGCCTCACCACTTTGGGGTCAAGGACTGTTAACCTTGGTCTATTATTAACTACGAGGGATGCTTCCGGATATTTCGGTTGCAAAATGTGACTAAAAATATGCATCCGAGGTTTGGTTTCCCAACCAGAGGCGCAGCGAGTTGTTTAAACTAAAATTGCGGGCTGAGGGATACTTTTTCCCGGGGTAGGGAAGAGCTCGGGGCGGGGCGGGGGGGGGGGGGGTTTCTCTTCTTGGGTTTAGTATTCTGAAACAAGACAGCGTTTGGGTCTGAAAAATACAATTCCTCTGCTCCCCCATGCTCTTCTCGTCCCTTCCCGATCAGCAAGGTGTGCAGTTCCTCTTTGAACCATTCAACAAAATCTGTACTCACCGGATTTGCGGTAAGTTTATTCCAAACATTTGTGTGTGGGCCCCCCCCCCCCCCCCAAAAAAAAAGTTTCATCTAATTATCCGGAAGCATTTTGTTTATTAATAAAACAAGATGAACAATTCTTGAAACGAAACTGGTGCCGCAATATGTATCAGTGTCCACTGCGGCTCAGTGGGTAGCACTCCCGCCTCTGAGTCAGAAGTCCGTGGGTTCAAGTCCCACTCCGGTGACCCCCCCTCCCCCAAGGGACCTGAGCACAACATCCAGGCTGACACTCCACTCCAGTGCAGTGTGAGGGAGTGCTGCACTGTCGGAGGTGCCGTTAAACCGAAGTCCCGTTTGCTCTCTCAGGTGAACATAAAAGTTCACCTGGGACTATTTTGAAGAAGAGCAGAGAAGTTATCCCAGGTGCCCTGGCCAATATTTATCCCTCAATCAACATCACAAAAACAGATTATCTGGTCATTATCACATTGCTATTTGTGAGAGCTTGCTGTGCGCAAATTAGCTGCCACAGTGAAACAGTGACTAAACTCCAAAAGTACTTCATTGGCTGTATAGAGCTTTGAGACATCTGGTGGTCGTGCAAGGCACTATAGAAATGCAAGTCTTTCCTCTTTCAGTAGTAAAACAGGAAGCACTGGTCAAGTTACACAAATCACAACCTACAAATCAAAGTTAAATGCAGGGAGAACGGATATAATCTATTGTAATTAATACAATGCATTTGAAAGCAAGGTAGATATTATCATGATGTTATAATTGTATATGAGACCCACTGTATTTTTATATATAAATATCTTCTAAGTGGAAACTGGGTCTGATTGTCCATATATAGACATAAAATCATAGAATGTTTACAGCACAGAAGGAGGCCATTCAGCCAACACTTCAGCTGGTTCCATTCCCTCTCTTTCCCCATAGCCCTCCATTTATTTTCCTTCAGATACTTATCCAAATCCCTTTTGAAAGCCACGAGAAAATCTGCCTCCGCCACCCTTTCAGGCAGTGAATTTCAGATCCTAAACACTCGCTGCGTAAAAAAGGTTTTCCTCATGTCGCCTTTGGTTCTTCTGCCAATCAGCTTAAGTCTGGGTTCTCTGGTTCTCGACCCTTCCGCCAATGGGAGCAATTTCTCTCCATCTACTCTGTCCAGGCCCCTCATGATTTTGAACACCACTGTAAATCTCCTCTCAACCTTCTCTGCTGAAAGGAATACATGCAGTACATTCAGTAACGGGTAGCTAGCTCATTGATATATTTCACACACGTTATTTCTTTCCAAGATTTGAATGAATTTTCCGAATGATTGTTTGTAGTGGTAACAATCCTTCCTCAACAGCCAGTTGGAGTTGCAATCACCAACGACCGATTCTGAACTGATGTGAACAGGTGTTTGGGGAGGAGCTGATAAGGCGCTATATGAATGCACGGCTCTGAAGTCCTTTCAATTGATAGCTGGAGCTATGCAGTCTCTTCAAAAGGGCTTTGAGGGGCCTGTTCTGTCGGGTTTCTCCAATGTTGCCCGTGTAATACACACACATAACACGCCCTCAAGGCATTGGTGTACCGTTAGGAAATCGAAAGGTCTCAAAATCGCTGCATATCAAATGATAAAGGTGGAGGTTGCGAATTGATTGATGCTTATCGCCGGTTTTCGCTACTGTATCAACAAGCCGGGCGATGAGAGACACAGCAAGCGTGGAATGATCACTCTGCCAGAGGTTAGCGATCAGTATCCGGGTCCAGCAATTGTGAAATGCTGATGATTAGAGGCTCGGGGAAGTGATGACAATGAAAATATTGCAATCAGCTGCTCTCAGCACTGCTCAAGAAGCAGGCGCTAGAAATGAAGGAACGTCAGTTCATTCCTCAAATCAAAACCAATTTAAGGAACTTCACTTTGATTTCCTTAATCTTTTATTTATAATAAAACTTATAGTATAATTAGCTGTATTGTTTTACATATTTTGGTGGCATTATCGCAATGAGTGATCCACAATAACAGATTCCCAAATCAATTACCATCTCTGCAGAAAGTGGATAAACTAGTAACTGTCGTCTTTGATGTGGCACCCTTGCTGATGTTGAACATGGAGAAATTTGTAGGAGATGTGAGTTGGGATAGGGCTAAAATTGTTCTAAAAGCACTGGTTAATGATTTGGGGCCATTGACATGTAAAGAGTCCAGCGTCTGCTTTTTGAAAGAAAGAACCAAAGAAAGAAAGCCTTGCATTTATATAGCGTCTTCCACGGCCATCAGACGTCCCAAAGCGCTGTACAGCCAATGAAGTCACTATTGTAATGTGCGCACAGCAAGCTCCCACACACAGCAATGTGATAATGTCCAGATAATCTGTGTCTTTATTATGTTGATTGAGCGATAAATATTGCCCAGGACACGGGAGAACTCCCCTGCTCTTCTTCGAAATAGTGCCCTGGGATGTTTTACGTCCACCTGAGAGGGCAGACGGATCTCGTTTTAACGTCGCATCCAAAAGACAGCACCTCCGGTGCAGCACTTCCCGCGAGCACTGCACCGGAGTGTCAGCCTAGAATATATGCTTAAATCTCTGGAGTGGAACCTGAACCCACAACCTTCTGACTCAGAAGTGGGATGATATATAGAAACATAGAAAATAGGTGCAGAAGTAGGCCATTCGGCCCTTCGAGCCTGCACCACCATTCAATAAGACCATGGCCTCTTGTGCACCCACCATTTCTTTCGGCCCACCGTTGGCTGTTGTGGCCTCGGCGGTCTAGGCCCAAAGCTAGCCAGGCCCTAAGCTATAGAATGCCCTCCCTAAACCTCTACCTCTCTCCTCCCTTTAAGACCCGTCTTAAAACCTACCTCTTTGACTATACTTCTGCTCACCTGTCCTAATGTCTCCTCGGTGTCAATTTGGTCTGATTCTTGAGGTGATTAACTCCGTTAATTCCTGTACAAATGCAAGGTGTTATCTATTAATAAAAATGTGCATACCAATGGTTAAATCAATGCTCACGTTTTCTGCAGCTTCATAGAGCATATCCAACTCGCACTGAATCCATTTTCAGTCGACATTTCAGGGCGTTAGACTCAATCTAGTATAGTACTCACAGGTTCCAGCAACAAGACGATGCTTTGTGAGTTATTGGCAGAATTCTTGGAAAAGATGAAAAACTGAATGGAATGCCTGCCCTCTATGAAAAGGCGTGTGCCTTTTGCATAACAGTGAGTATACATAGCCGGAGGAGCCGTTGACACCGAATTAACAAATACGGTTTCGAAGTATTTATGTAATCACCCACTGGTGTTGATTTTTCCAGCACAGTATACACGGCCTCAATGCCGCCGACGGCTTTCAGTGTCCAGCGAGTTTGAGTTGAGTTGGGAGCGAACATGTTTCTTCAACAAAATGTGAGTTACTCTGTAAACATCGGGAGAATACAAGAAATTCTGAGATATTCAGATAATTAAACCCTGGATATAGCCTGAGGTGTAGGGATTGGATAGACTGGTGTTTTCTTTGGAACAGACGAGGCTGAGGTGACACCTTATTGAGGTGTATAACATTATGAGGGGCCTAGAAAGAGTGGGTAGGACGGACCTATTTCCCTTAGCAGAGGGGTCAACAACCAGGGGGCATAGATTTAAAGTAGTTGGAAGGAGGTTTAGAGGGGATTTGAGGAGAACTTTTTTCACCCAGAGGGTGGTGGGGGTCTGGAATTCACTGCCTGAAAGGGTGGTAGAGGCAGAAACCCTGACCACATTTAAAAACTACTTGGATATGCACTTGAAGTGCCATAACCCACAGGGCTACGGACCAAGAGCTGGAAAGTGGGATTAGCTGGATAGCTCTTTGGTCGGCCGGCGCGAACAGATGGCCCGAAATGGCCTCTTTCTGTGCTGTAAATTTCTATAATTCAATGATATGACATTATTGGATGTGACACATGTTTCTAACGCTCTCCAGCTCTCCTCACTCCCACCCCTAATCTCCAATAACTTCTCGCATTGATGCAGAGAAACATAGCTCGAAATAGACAAGCGTTCTAACTTTTTTATTTTACTAGTTAGCCATTTAGCACACGCAGAATCGGTTGCCATATGTCCTGAATGTTTTGAAGGAAGGAGGGAAGAAGTGTCAGTGCATCCCAGTCTCCAAATCCCAGCCGGGATCAGATCAGCTTCCCTGGGCTCCTTCACTCTCGTGGTCCCCAGACTGTCCGGCTGGGAGTCAGATTGAATTCTACCAGCGTCCATTTAAATTATATAAAACACTTTTCCCAAATAAACAGCAATGAAAGAACGGTCTAAACTGAAGGGGCTGTTACTGCTCGGGCGGCCCGGAAGGACGAGGCTCCTGTTTGCCATTGATAACAGTGAGCGCATCTCTAAATTTATTATTTTAATAATACGAATAATTTAAAGGTGAGTAGTCACCCCTGTTAGCCAGCTTTAAAAAAAAGCCAGCCCAAGGCGCTAGTTAATACTACACTAAAAGTTGCAAAGTCTGAAAGGAAATTGCTGACTTTACATACAAACAATTACGAAATGTCTTATTCTAATTAAATGCTCCGCGAATATTCCAATATATCCTGAGGAGTTGAGTTAGATTTGAATATAATAATTACTGCAGCTTCCGATCAGTTTTCATTAATCTAACTGTTGCTGGTTTTATTTGGGTAAGATTCCAGTATCGAGTCTGGGTTTGCTGCTCTGTGTCGTTTCGTTAAGCGGGGCGTCCGATATCGCCCACATCATTCGATTGAAATCGACTTTTACTTCAGCGCCTGATCGCCATCTTGTTTCTTGTTATATTTTTAGTTAACGAGAATCTGTGAAAGGGACAGAAACATTCCGATATTAAACCGTCTGAGAACGCTTAAAGGGTTAGCGTTTAACGCTCTTCCCGGGTTTAATACCTGCGCTAAAAATGGGGGCGAGGGGAATTTCAGACTGCGCTCGTAAACCTCAGCGGAATTTCATCTCTAAAACGGATGGCTGTAGCTGGCCTATTAATCTTTGAATTAAGGTGAAATCAAGTTTATGGCCGTAATGGTGAATAGGGTATTAAACAAAGCTTCTGTGAATGAAAGTCACCTGATCTAAGACTGGAATTTGTGGTGCCTTTTAATAGTTGGTAAAGTTGAGTCTAGCAAATGTAAACTAGCTTTAGAGAAAGCGTTGGGTGATATTTTATCTATAATGAGGGGCGGATTGTGTTGATCGGCCTCCTGAACACCTTAAACGTATCGGCACTGCGACAGGTGGCCAGAAATAGTCGCTTGGCGCACATTTTTGAACTGATTACTGTGTAGTTTAGTGTTTTTTGAGTTAAGTTAACGTTTGCGCTGCTATCTCTGACCGGCTCTGTCAATTTACAATACAAACAACGACAATCAGAAATGTGCACACGCGTTAACATGTTTTTAAAAAAGGATTAAATTATTGCAGCAGACGATTTATTACAGATCAGACTTGCGATTAAAATTACATTTAAAATAGAAAGGTATGTAAAACCGTGCACTCTTACAATTAGCAAGTGATTGAATGTAATCACTGAACACGAATGGGGCCATCTCAGTTTCTAGCGCAGCAAATGACATCTCTGCAGGTTAAAGCAAACATCGAAATAATGGAATGAGATGTGAACTGGCGGGTTTTATTTGAGACGAAAAATAAAGGTTGATTCCGAACGCAAAAAGGTGGCCAATCGCCTTAAAAAAGAACATTTATTGAATTTTCTTCTCCAAATAGAGTTTGCCGGCAGAAGTCGCACAAGACTCCTTTCACCTCACATACCTTGCATACATCTGTGGCTGTTTCTAAATATAAATATACACACACATACACACATATATAAACACGGAGAGAGGGATATTTAATATTGAAATGTGTATTGTTTCCTTAATCGCCGTTGAATTTGATTAGCTTTTTCTGATAAATTACAATTGTTGCAAATTATGCATTACACCTGTTAGTAATGTGTTGTTCCGAGTGAATGTCGATTCATCAATGGGAAAAGCTTCTCTTTCACATTGTGCATCGTTTTACTGGGTTGCAAATTCCCAAAGGTACAAATGAAGGAAGGCGCGATGTATTTATCAAACCGAATTATCAAACGCTTTTTAAAAATATCTTCGTATATCTGGAAAATGCCTTTTTTTGTGGCGATTCTACGACGTTCCCGTTGAAGCCAAGTTTGGTGTCGTTACTGGGTTGTCTTTATTGTTTGGACAGGAATAAAGAAACGAGGCTTTTAAAATTGCTATTTGCTGTAGTAAGCGTGGAATAAGGATAGGAATCCCTGAAAACTAGGCATACAAACTGGGAACCAGAAAGCTGCAAAAATACACTTAAAATGCACATGCTGCTTCCAATACAAATATTAATTTACAGGTAGCACGTTAGCAAATGCAATTCTGTTTTCAGCAATCATATTAATAGATGTCACATGTAATTTTGTATAGAGTCTGCGTGTATTAATTGGATATAATGAAGCATTTTCAAAGAAAGTTATTTTCCCAACACTTAATAGTTAGGACAACTGGATAGGTTTTATAATCGCACCTTGTTTATTTAAGATACAGTCCCTAGTTAACCATTAATTTATGGCGGGTAACATAGTTTCGCATTGCGGTTCTGGAGTAATCTAGTAAAACACAAAATCTATCTCACACACTCACCAACTTAGTTAATAATGCATAACTATCGACTTCAGATGTTACATTGTTTTTTTAAATTTAGTTATCACCGGTGGATTCCTTAGCGAATAATTATCTATTTTGGTGCTAATGTATTCTTGCTTGCGATTTCAAGTTGATGTGTGCACGCATTACAAAGGAAAGAGCCCTTAATTACAAACACAATCAGAAGGTTGAAGCATTGGAGTCCCCTATTTTGTTATTTTCGGCAGATATAATATGGAACAGTGCAGCATGTGAAATATTAACTGCAAATATAAAATTACTCTTAAATAATCACGATCAAATATACAGTGAAGAATCAAGCAATGTAACACAAATTATTCCAATGTGGAGACCTAGATTTCGCTACTGTTCTCAGTTATTTGCTGGAGATATAAATACAGCCTCACTGACAGAAAAGTTACTGCACATACAGAAAAATCTACCATTCATTTGTTTCAAGTGTGCTTATGGAAGCTTCTGGAAATCTTAAACTCTCAAGGACCACCAATAACCTTTTCTAGGAGTCATTTATATTTCCAGATGACTTGATGCTGAAAGACACTCTGAATGGACATAAAAGACCCGTTCCATTTCCCCCCAGTAGTTCCCTTAGAAAGATTCCACCGTTCTTTTGTGCTCTGAAAGCAGGCGCGAAGGATTAGCGTCCTAACCTGGTACGTGAGATAGAGTGATCGGCCGGGTAAATTCGGGCGAGGAAAGATTTGATTGTGCAAAGCTTTTTTTCCCCAATTGTCTACCCTCTGTTGATTTAGCGACTTTTAAAAGCCACCATTGCACGCTGGTCAAGGTACTCACATTAACTTCGAGTCTGTCTCACCTTCTCTTCCCCACCTCATCGAAATATCTCATCAACAAATCGCTACTTAATCAGATTGCCAATTAGGCGAATTCATTTGACCGGACTGATTCCCCGCCCCCGCCACTCTTGTTTGTCTTCTTTGTGCCAAACTCGGAGTTAAATTGAGTTTATTTTATGTCAGGCCGCCTTTCGGGTGATTGTTGAAGCTCCTTATCTGCCTCAGATATCAGCCTCCCCAGGAAACTCAAAGGGTCATGCATCACTCTTGATAGTGAACACGTGAATGGCAAAGACAAGTTTGGAGAGGTGCTGTTGATTAGACTATTAAATTGTTGAGGCACAACAAACACTTAATAAAAGGCACATTAACTGTAGCAAATCGCGTGTATCTACACACCTGCTGCATTAGGAAGTGCGGCTCAATGGTAAGGGCGACACGCCACAGAAAAAGGTGTTTTTTTAACCCAGGCATCTTCAACAGACACACAATGGGACCGAAAACAAAGACGGGCCGCGGTGCCACGTTTTTTTTTTATTTTATTAAAGAAATCCCAGACAATGAATGATTGTGTTGGTTACAGGATGTCTCGTGATCATTGTTATGAGCGCCTGTGTCTTTATGACCAATACAAAAAGTGGAGCGCTCGCCCTATTATCCAAACCGCTAGCCTATCAGTCTTTGCAGAAAAAATAAATCCCAGACAGCTTCCAATTGAACCAAAACATTGGCATAATTCTAATGTTAATTTGTGAGGCAAACGAGCCAAATGGTTTCCCCCCCCCCCCCCCCCCCTTCTGTGCTGTAGGATCCGATCATTACAAACAATATCGTAATGTATCGTAATATATTATGAAAGTAACATGTAAATAGTAACCGCCAGTTTCCTTGTTTTTGTGAGCTCCCTGGGCGGGAGGCGCCTTGTTTGCGTGGAATGGTTTACAGGTCATTTTGCTGGTGCGGTGCAGGCTGAACATTGTATTTGAAACGGGCTTGGAACTTGTGGGAGAGGGGACTCGACAATTTCCAAAGAAACATTTTTAGCATCTTACACACAGAAGATCAGGGCGTGTTTGCTGTTGTTGTTAGTGATATTAGCCAGGGTTTGAGGCATCTTGTTTTGTCTAACTGCGGAGCCAGCGACCAAACACATGCCGAGGGATTTCGGGACCAACCGACCACCGAGGTGTTATTTTGAATAGATATAATGGTAAATATATATACTTTAAAAGATTTAATCAATCGGAGGCGGCCCCAAATTCATTAGTGCACCTGGACAACCCACAATATTGACTCGGTCCGCTTGTCGATTGTGAGTGGGCTGTGTTAGATTCGACGCTATGTGATTGTGCTTACTTGCACAGATTGTGCACAATGCAGACAGCGGCGGTGATATTATTGTTTGGGAGGCTCTTGCAGCAGATCTAAAAATAGGCAATTGGCGCAACCGGCATGGTTGCCGCTTTTCGTTTACGCGAAGGTTAGCGAAGTAGAAGGTGATTTTGAGCAAGCTGGCGCGGGAATTTATTTAATATTACGCGAATGTTGCTTTGGACTTTGGAAAGGAAATTCCAGCGCGGTTAGGCGGCGTGGAAACTAATCGTTCCGTAGCTCCTCAAGCAACGAATCAAAGAAGAACAATAAACGATTGCCCCCCTGATAGCAAGGGTTCTGACCGATACGCTCGCCATTATTGTCTCTCAGCGCCTTGCCGTTTTAACTTGGGTTGCACGCAACGTTCTGTCGCATCTGAAATATATTTCTGCTGCGTTTATATATAACCAGAAATAATGAGCAAGCCTGAATGCTGAAGCGTCTGCGTACCAGGCACTTGGTGTGGTTTAATATTCAAAGCTCTGCTTTCCTTACCATCTCCTCGAAAGGAAATGTGTTGGAGGTTTTGGTGCCAATAAAGGCACATTATGCGGTTTTGATTTTCTTTCGTCAATACTAAGTCGTGGCTTTCATTCTAAAAAAAAAGTCACCACCTCGCTGTTTCTCTACACGCATGTTAAGGGAAAGACTTTATTAGAAGAGCAGTTTGTTTTGCTGTTTCTCACCTATTTTAAATATCCTGTAACACCGATGCCGACAAAAATATAGATATGTGTGTGTGTGTGTGTCCGCCAGATATCTTGACCTGGGATCGGGCCGTTCCGATTTCACACTGCCGTTCATAAAGTGATGTAAATGATCTCGGCGGATGATTCCTGTGCCTGGATAGTTATTTGTTAATCTTGATTTTTCTCTCTCTTAAAGGGGTGGGACATTGCACCTTTCTTTAACAGGTAAACACGCCAACCGCACTCGCTCCGCTCTACAAGTGTTAGATTGTTATCGGGTCGCCTTTTAACCATCTTAGGATAAATGACATGCATTTAGCGCCTTGGGACGTTTTACCTCGTTTAAAAGCGCTATCTAAATGCAACCCGTTGTTGTTGATAGGGCCAAGAGTACATTTAAAACATGCCCCCGAGCACACAATGATAAGTCTCGGGTATCGCAACGTAAAAGCTGTATAGACATTCTAATGGAGAGTTGTGAGAAATGATCAGCGATATTAAGGACGTTAGATAGAAAAATCAATGGCATAATCGAGCTATATATATATATAGAATTATAGAATCTTGATGAACCATATATATATATATATTATAGTTCATCAAGATTCTGCAATGAGCAGTTCGTGACATACACTGTGAAGAATGGCATTTCACAATCCTTTATAGAAGCCCTCTAGGCTAAAACAACCCCCACAATTATACAAATGTGCGTGTAATGATCAACAAAGTCACTTGCAATTCTCTGCCTGGCTGTGGAGGGAACACTTTGGTGTGTAGAAAGGCCAAGACACGAGATAGACATGGGATTAACTATTACCAAACTTGCAGATACATTTTTCTTCGTTGATGCAAAGATCACCCAGGGCTTATGTAGCGTGTATTGACTGGCAGTTTGAGTTTTAAAAATGTGTATTAGTACTATTTCAACTTTTTTCTGTTCGTTTCTTTGGCCACTTGTCCTCGGTTTTAAAAGCCACCAGCCCATTTTTTTTTTTTAAAGGTGCACAAGTTGGATGTCGAATTCTCAATTTTGTTAAATTGGCGACTGTAATGACAGGTAAATAGATATTACAAACTATGTCTGTTTTGACACTCCTTGCCACGTTCCCGACAAGCCTGTAGGAGCAAGCGCGGTCCCTTGCCATTTGTTTTACTTATCTCTTTCTCTGTCCTCACCGTACACTTCCGTCTTTTAAAAAAAATCTGTAGGCAGTCTCGCCTTTTGCGGCTTGTATTAAATAAGTAACAGTGCGGAATTTGGCTTTTCCAACACTTGTCGTATCGATTCATATTTCATCCTGTCAGTCGACTATCTGTACATTGGAGGGTTCGTAAAAGAGAGAAAAACAGATGGCCCTCGGGAGGGTGCGAGAAAGAAAAAACAATAAGCTATAAAATGTTACGGCGATTGGATCCAAGGTGAAGGCGAACACCTGGTGCGGATAACCCAGTGTCACAGTAAAGCGAGCAGGAAGCTGCTGGCAAAATCTGGAAAGAGAGAGAGAGAACGAGAGAGAGAGAGAACATAACTGATCAGAAGTGTAAATATTTGACATGTTGTTCTCCAGTGTTAAGGGAATCAAGAATGTATGATTCTTCCTAACCACGACATAACTCTGAGTGTTTGTTACAGCCCCCTTCTGGGTCAATACTTCAAGCTTTCACTTTTCACTGAACTGGGAGAGACTACTCCAGTGAATACATCGCCATGAGAGAGCGGACGAAATGTTAAATTTCCTCGGATGAAAATCCCATTCTCCCCTTCGCATCTTGGATCAGAATACAGCCCTGGGTGAAGTGTGAGGGTGTGACAGAGAGGGGGGGGAGAGACAGTCCGCAGTCGGGATCTGAACATCCAGCAGCAAGATCTCACCCACAGATGGGAGTTTGCGGTGCATTTGAAAAATTATGAAGAGTTGTCCCGAAACCCCGTGAAAGCAGAAACAGTAAAATGTCACCTACGCCTTGATCACAAACTTTACAGGAAGAAAACCCAAACTTTCAAGTAATTAATCCACCACCCCCGCCCCCACCCCCCCCAAGTAAATCTCGTAAACGTTCCTATTTTCCCAGCTGGTGTTGAAATGATAATGCCGTGTGGAGCTTTTGAATATCGTTACAATAATTATGATAACCGGTTACTAGGGAGATGGCGGGGCCGTTTGATTCTAAGCGATGTGCAGGGGCCTAAAATCAATCTGAAATTAGCAAAAGATGGCTTGGGGTGGAAGGGGAGGCGGGGGGTGGGGGGAGTGATCGGGATGTTTGAAATGGACCTCCAAGACGATGTACACGAGTTCAGCAAGTACCTCGGTTAGGCAGGCTCTGTGTTTAAAAACACAGACGCACACATACACACACATGTGCAGCCACGGGTTAATCCCGAGTTTGATTCGTCGCCGGTCAGTTTCAAGCATGGCTCAATTTCATATGCGTCCTCAGCCCATTGAGGGGTGTACGAGGTCGAGTGATCTGTCTGTCTGTCTGGCTGCGCGCATTTGGGAGCAACACGCAGAGTTTGGGCGATGCCGACCTGTTGTGTGCTCAGACTTGCCTGTAAGTTTGAATGTAAACTTTTTGGAAAAAAAATCTCTGCGCGTACTGGGCGAGCTTGGGCTGAGTTAAGGAGAGTCCCGGATCCTGATGTGGGCTGTCAGATTTGACAGACGCTGTTTTAAGGGCCAATATAGGCTTAATCAGACCGATCCCGCCTGTTTCTGATTGCAAGAGAGCCTGTAGCCCGGGTTCTGTCCAAAGGAAGAGAAGGCGAGGTTACCTGTTGGCTAACCCTATCAGAGACCCCGCGCGAACCGCGCGTTGATGATAACAAGACTGAAAAGGTAATCGGTAGGATCCCAGCGACAATGCTGCAGCCGCCTCCTCCGATTCGGTGCAATTCTCCTTTATGATAAATGAACGTCGCTTTTTCACAGTGAAGCCACTCTTTATTTGAGCGGTTTTGAGGGCTCCCAGTTTCAACTTGACAGTAAAAAAAGAAGCACTGGCCCATTAATCAAGCTCGCTTTTCAGTTTGAAGAATTCATTTATAAAGGCCCCGTGTCAACAATGGGAGTTCCTATTCGGTGCGTGCGTTTATAGACAGCGCAAGGCACATTTAGACACATTTAGACAGATTGCATGAGTGTCCCAAAGGTAGAACACGCGTTTAGCAATACCGGACCATTTACAATGGGCATACATTGCACTGAGAACGCCAGTTGCGGTTTAATAATGTAGCCTTCTCTTGAAATACATATTAAGTGGACATATCCAGATGCTTTTTTTTAGTGCGTTGCTTGTTATGTTGCAGAAGGCCCCGAGGATTGCAAAAGCGATTTGCTGAGCTTGCACGCCCATTGGATCGGCTGGAACTGTGTAAGGTTAAGATATAATGCACACGACGCGCACTGCCATTAAAGCGATGGTTAACGAGTGAATTAAACTTTGTGGTTAAGGTAAAGTTGACGCGTCATTGAATGGAACCAGAGACACGCGCACGGCCAATTAAAAGGACAGCACAAAAAAGCAGCATTTAAAGAACATTCCTGGACACAAAACCTTGGGGAATTTCAAGAGAGGTTGGTACAGAAACTGTACCGAAAGTCATGTTTGTTTATCATCAATTGCAACGTAAGTATTGTTTTATTCCGAACAATAATCTCACTTGTTCTAAATTAAGAAAAGATTTAATTAATCATTTCTGCCAATGTCTAAACTGACTGACCTTGATTGAGAGTGCCAGCAGTCAGCAGCCTTTAGAAAATGTATTACTTATTTAAGGGTATTACTTTTCCAACCAGATCCCTTGTGTTTAAAGATGTTTTTCTTTGATTGGGGCGTCCCCAAGTTGTTTTCAACCAACTAATCTACACATTGAGGGATTGAATGTAGAGCAGGTACAGTGTTGGTTTAAACCAGAGGAAAAATTCAGACTCAAACAGAGAGATAAACTTGCTAGAAGTACTCAAAAATTGTGCTCGATGTCTTTAAATGTTAAACAGTGAGGAGTCCACGAGTTTCTTGCAATCCTTGCATTGCTGGACTATAGTTGCTATACCGGGCAGTCACATTTGACTATCTCGTTCTGTCCTGGCCTAGTTGCGTCTGGCTCCCTGGGGCATCCCGCAAAAAAAAAAGACTGGTTAAGCAGTTCCTCTTTACCTGGGCTATGCATTTTATCTTTTAACGCCTGCAGAGAGTCAGAAAAAAAAGCCACTTCCGACGTGGCAATGATTAAAAGCGTCGACTTCGGCTCGTACCTTACACACAGACAGAACATGAATCACCTTGTCTTTTTTATCGGCAGAGTTTTGCTTTCAGCTACTTTAAGGAGTAAATACTTCAGTCAGAACTCGCGCGGATTTAACGCCCTTTTCATAATACCCGAATAAATCTGGAGGGCGGTGGGGGGTAGCAGTAGCCAAGATGACAATCCACCAGCCGGTGTTTAAAGCAGATGGGGAGTTTTTCACAAAGTGATCTTAAAATATGGCTACATTTTGGAAACCCTATCTCAGCTTCGAAGCCCGGGACACAGGGATAAGGGGAAACGGCTCACACCCGGATATTCGGCCCTGGAAGCGAATCCTACCTCGTTTTTTAAATGATTGCAACTGCTTGGCAGAGTAAATGTCCCGCTCCCGGAGTAGCCGCCGGGTATAGTATCCTGTATCAGCGCGGGCCAACAGTTGGAGTTGTTTTAAACTGCACTGTACACTTTAACTCATTGAGACTTTTCCAACAAGATCCTAGTGTGTTCAAAGATAGCTTTTTGTTTGATTGGAGCGTCCCCGTGTTGTTTTCAACCAACTAATCTACACATTAAGGAGTTGAATGTATTGCGGGTATAGTGTCGGTTTTAATGAGAGGATAGATCTGGTGTCTTTATTTGTTTGAGAATATCTCACTACAATGTATCTGTAATAAACACGCCGGATCTCTTCTATTTTTTTTAAAGACAGTAAAATATGTTGATGTCTAACATAACAGGAAAAAGATGGAGAATTCTGACCCTCCAGAGATTAAATTGCTGCATTGGTCTGGCCGTCTGCATAATGCAAAGCTGAATATTGACATCGCTTCGAGTCCTTAAATAATGTTAACACAAAACTAAGTGAGATATTGCGTCCCGAGTATAAAACATCTGATCAGATATTAAAATATAATTCTGCGGATGGGCTATGGGGAGAGAGCAGGGCATTGTGATAAGTTTCGGATTGATTTTATTATGTTAAATGTGCTTATATAAATATAAGTTGTTCAGATATTAGAACGGGGTTTTCTCCCTGATTTCCCACCCTTGTTTATTTCTACCGTACAAGTCAGGCAGCAATATAACATTTACTAGTCTGGGAGCGAGCCCTGCATCTCCCTCGACTCTGCCAGTCCAGCTTCTATGAAAAATAAATGATTAAAATTTCTTTAAATCGGCAAAAGTGTCCGAGGAACCCCCGTGGAGATAGCTTTTCACTGGGGCAAGATTTTAGTTTTACATTTACAGATTGAAACGGAGACTGCATAACCAAAAAAAAAACCAACTCGATGGTTAACACTTATTTTTAGACCGTGTTAATTTGATAATGAAACATGTATATTAGTTTGAAATTCACCTCGTGCAGACGTGTAAACAGTACTGGGTGCATCAAGCAGCGAAATCTCTTCAAATATTTTAAGTGAAATATTTTAATTAAATATGATTATCTCGAATATTAATACCGCTGGTAATATGGGGTTGATAGCAGAGAGCAATATGCACAGTTATGATGCACAGTGAACGGAGTGCCCCTCACCCCCGCCCCCCCACCCCAGCTCCTCCCATCTTTCTTTACTTCAAGTTATAGAAAGAATGCAACGCAGTCGTGATCTTAACCGGGAAGCCAAAATCGCCCAAAGCATTGATCTGAATTTGGGAAGTAGTGTAGGCAGGCATTGAGTGTAATGGGAGAGAGAGAGAGAGAGAGATGTATGTGAACAGGCAGGCGAGGTGAAACTGCTCGGATCGAGTCCTGACGTGTACTTTCCTCCAGTGCAACGTCCTTGTTGCTGCAATTCATGCCAGGAAATCGCAGAATCGGCGTCTTGATGAGAAAACTGCCCGAAATTCCGGCGCGAGAATGTTGGAAGTTAGGTACTTTTGTTTGTTAAAGTTGACTTTTCTTTAGGAGGAGTACATGTGTAGCTAGACCAGCACCGACATGTTCCATACTCATGAATGTATTAGTATCACCTTATAAGTACGTTAGTCAGCAATTGTATAATCGCCTATCCCAAAACTGTTCTCAATGTGCAGGGACGGCACACATAAATAGCATTTTTTAATCGATGCTGCCCTGAATTTATTCATGTGTTCGGCGTGTTTATTGGCGAGGCGAAGCAACCCGCCTTCTACACTGTTAAAACATTGCAAACTGTTCAAGTTTAGAGTGTACATCGGCAGACCGAAGTCAGCCGGACATCCGCGATGACGTCTTTTCGTTTTTGCTCTCTCTCTCTCCCTGTCTTCGGGCTGAATTCAAATTTTCTTTCGCCCCTATGATTGACAGGAACCTGTTCAAATAAAACATCACATGGAAAGCAGATTTCTAACAGTGGGTGGGTGGAATAAAGCAGTAAGGGGGGGGTGGGGGGGGAGAGGGCGTGGAGCGAGCCTTCAGTTTTGACATTTTCCTTTGCAGTAGCTGCTTTATTTAGGTAGGTCTGGGAGTTTGTCGTGACATCACCCACCCTGTTGTGAATGGGGGAGCTCAGCAAATCTTAGCGGCGTCTTCGGGGGGGGGGGAGGCGGGGGGCGAGAGACATGCGGAATGGAACTACTAAAACACACAGTTTCCCACCCCCACACCAAAAAATGAACATCTTTTAGATGAATCGACCAACACTTCTCGAGGTAATAACGGCGCCTATTTGCACCACACAAAAAAAAACTCGTCTGGGGAAATTGAAACAAAAACAGTGGGACGTTGAATACCCGGAGGCCCCGGTCCATGTAAAAGGAAAAAAAATCCGAGATTCGTGGCTTAAAAAACATAAGTTCAACTCGGATCTCTTGTGTTTGGTTGCAGTGTTGTTAGGGGAGGAAAGCCGCGAGGAAGGGGGAACTCCGAGCGCTTATAGACCCCTCTCCTATGGACCAAGGCAGCGCGCTGTCTCGCAAGGCGAACGCTTTCAGTATTGCCTCTCTGATTTCAGCGGGCCCACAACCAGGAAACGAGGCGATACAGCAGAGTCCTGTCGTCGGCAAGCACACGGATCCCAGTCTAACTTGCAGTAGGATGCATTTTAGCACCGTGACAAGGGACATGGAAGGTAGGTGGCTCCCGAGCACTTGTTTTTCTAAAAGTGATATAAATATAGATAGAGTTAATCGCACTCGCACACGTCTCCGGGCACAGTTTACGCAATTTAAATACGTGTTCGCGGCGGTCACTAGGGGCTCCTGCCTTCAACGCTGAGAATCCCTGTCGATTAACCGATTAGTCGATATGAAAATAGGATCTGGCGTGTGTGTGTGTCATTTTGTTTTAAATGGGAAATGTGTCGGAAATGTCTCCCTAATCCCTCTTCCTCCCCAAATTTTTTAAACTATAAGTAAATGCGCTCTCACCCCCCCCCCCCCCCCCCACCACAACATACACACACCCCACACGGGCTGGTATTAAATGTGTGGAGTTTGGGGTTAATCTGATAAATCATCCTAATGTCATTTCTTTACTGATGCTAGATTCGTGTTTGTTAGTGACTGAATGGACTGCCAATGTAAACGTGGATCGCCATTGTTTAAATGTTTGTGTGTGTGTGTGCGTGTGAGGGACCCCCCCCCCCCCCCCCGCTCCCTCTCCACCCCCTACTTTAAGTAATGGGTGTCAGAAAGACCATTATAAAAAGCGGCGCACTGCTCTGTCAATCAGACCATCAGGGCTTCATCTCCAGGCGACGAAATCCACATTACCTGTAGGTCCTTATCTAAATAGAGAGAGAGAGAGAGACACACAGAGGGGAGAAAAAAGGAACCGGTTTCATGGAGAGGGGAGGCCCTGAGTTAAAGATAAGAGCTCTGGAGAAGACTGGTGTCAGACTGCAGTAGCGCGGCGCACAGGACGGTGACTTTGTGCTCGTCTCACTCGCAGTAAAGAGCCGAGGAGCAGAGGCACAGAAGGACACAGAAAAAGAGGGCAGGAAAGAAAGGACGAGGGCGAGAGAGAGAGCGAGAAATAGCAACGGGGGGGGGGGGGGGGAAGATTTCATTATTTTTTTTTTTAAAAACCAGAAAGCCATTTGGGGGGGAAAATGATTTCGGCGATCTCCAGTCCTTGGTTAACGCAGCTCTCCCATTTCTGTGATGTTGCAGCTTTTACTGCCAACAGCATTAGTAGTTTGAACTCGTCCGGCGGCTACCACCTCTCGCCTTCTCCCGGGGACCCGGGTCCCTACAGCCACGAGGCGCACTACGAGCCCTGCCCGGCCGCCCAGCACAACACCTACAGCGGCTTCGGCGGCGCCGGCGGCCCGGCGGCTCCCGGCTCCGACACGGACCCCGGCGCTTCCAGCTGCGCCTCGGTCAGCGCGTCCAACAAAGCGCCGGTCAAGAAGAATCCGAAGGTGGCCAACATCACGGTTCAGCTGGAGATGAAAGCGCTGTGGGACGAATTTAACCAGCTCGGGACCGAGATGATAGTCACCAAAGCCGGGAGGTAAGGATCCCAGCGACATAGAGCCGCCATATTTTACATTGTGTGTGTGTGTGTGTGTGTATCGTTCTATTTTTCAACAGGGATGTTTTTTTTTAACCAACCTTAAATCAACTTTAGGGGACATTTTACCAACTTTTTTGTTGACCTCTAACTTTAAAAAAAAACTTTTTGGCATCTACAATTGGCATCCTGGTTTGAGCAGGCTTAGTAATATGTCATTAAAGTGTAGCCCTTTTGTAGGGGCGCCTTTTACCAATATTTCAATGCCCCGTCCAGTTAAACCTTAAACTCGCTCCAATGCATTCTTCTAAACTTAAAACAAAAATTAAACCTTGTATGAACTCTCATCATTTAAATGCAGGGATAGCCCTCGCAGTTGCTATTCCCCCACTGGGTTTATGGCGCTTGCGTTCCAAGTCCACTAAAAGCCAAGGCTAGATTTATTTCCGAAATTCTGAAATAAATGTCGCCCTCTTTTTTTACGGGCTTATCCGAAAGCGTTATTGAGCACCAGGAATGAACTTAAATATTTGAGACCTAAAGCAAAATACAAGTGTGGCACACTTCAATTATGAGAATTCGCTCGCTGCAATGCTGGCCTACAACCCGGACAGGTCATTAACGATACAGAACATTAATGTTGTGTCTGAACGCTAGGATGTGGTCTCTGAGAGAGAGAGCTGTAGATGTGAAGGTATTGAACAAACCCGAGTTACCCCCGCGGTGAACTCGAAGGCCTAGGAGGTTAGCTAGGAGTCAGGCTTCTCTCATTTAATCAGATGTGCAGGTATGAGGTGAGGTTTTTCTTTCTGTTGTTCTTTCAGTTATTTCCCTTAAAGAAAGAAAGGGCGGTAACTTCTACCTGGGAGATTGTGAAAACAGATTTTTTTTAAGTGGAGCTCTGCTCTGTCTCTGACCCCCCAGCCTCTATTGTGTGGAGTCTTGTTTGCTAACTATTTCGGAGATTAATCGGGCAAGCACAATCTACCCAATTCAATCCACCCGCACTCCTCGGCAGCTGGAAGACAGCCTCATATCCCGTGTGCGACTGGGCGAGTGCAGACAGAAGAACACTGGGCTGAAATCTGCCCGAACATTCGCATTCAGAGACCTGTGAAACATGTCTCCGGTTCTGCAAGATATTTATAACATTCTTAACACACTAGAACCCGGCCGATTCCTGTTTATAACCTGTGGCTCTCCCGTCTTTAACACTTGGCAAGTTAGTTGCCCGTGCAATTGTTAGTTCTTTTCGGGATCTGTAGATATCCGCCGCATATAGACAGAGGAACCGAGAGTTTCACGTTAAATTTTTTTTATGTCAATGCATTTTAAATCGGAATGAAGCTCCTGTCAAAATAACATAAGTAGTAATTTAAAATCCAACTGTGACGCAGTTTTTTGGGGGGAGTGGGGGGGGGGGGTTGTACTGGTCCCAAATTAATCGTAGTTTTCGATTCAGCAAATCGAATTAGTTGAAGGTCTGACTTAAGCCGCCCGTCACTTTTTTTAAACTCCAGTCCAGTGCATGTTTGTGAAACGGGAGCCGTGAATCTAAAGGTACCTTTCTTGGAGTACATTCACTCAGTGACTGAACTGCAAATTTCATTTTGACAAGTCAGATTGCAAGGGGAAAAAACTAAACAAGAAGGCGGCAATTGTAAAACAAAACACCAGTACTATGTACCTGCTGAGTATTTCCAGCAATTTCTGTTTTTATTAAAGCTGAGAATCTAAATCCGGTTGAGTGGCCGCAGACTTATTCATTCCCAAGAAATGCTTAGCTTTAAAAACAAACTAATAAAGAAGGCAGCGCACATCTGGGCATGGTCTGAACCAGCTCTCTTCTATTCTCTCTTCTCTCGCTTCCTTCAGCTGCTGTGGGCAATGTTTTTATTGACATGGATGTATATAGTTGTTGTACTCTTATTCGTCAGAAAATGGCGGTTCCAGGGAATGGGCGTGAGCCGCACTAATATTAGATCCATGTGTGTCGCGGGTCTATCTTAGCTCGACTCCCCAGCACCCTAAAGCTTGACATTAGCATTTTTATTTTTGTTTGGAAGTCGGTGCTCTGACGCTGCCAGTTCCTTTAATTTGCTCGGTGTGTTAAGTTGGAGTAGATGTGGATGTGGGTGTTACATTAGTTTGTCTCCCATTGTACTGTGGGCTCTTTGCTACAACAGCAATCAGTATGATGGCACGGGCTCAAACGATTCTGGTTCCTTGATGGTTTTCTCCCTGGGCTCGCCTATATAATATCCTGGCATAAAATCAATCTAATCCGTTTAACAAGTGCCAAATATGCTTGTAGTTCTTTTGGACAAGAATCGCAGCATCTTGTAATGAGTGCGGGTGTTTTATTTTGCGCGCAACCCGATTGGCTTTTTTATTTTAAATCCCCTCCAGTCGAATGCAAAAAGACATTTGAAGAAATAATAGAGGAGTGTGTGGCTTGTTTTGCAATGATTCGGCCACTGAACGCGGATGGGACAGACAATGGCTGTTAAAATTCCGTCTGGCCGTGTGTATCTGCAGCTCCCCGCACGCGCACACACACACACAAATCACAGAACCCTTTTCTGCCGGCACAAGGCCGAGAAAACAGAATAGAATGGGATATTTATGTTCTTGTTGCCAAACCTCCCAATTTTGTAACGATAGCTAACCTGTTCCACAGCGTGTTATAGATTTATGTCTTCGCTTCAGGCGAGTTTGGATTGCAATGTCAATTATTCTGTAAGTGTGAATAGGGCACGTTATGCGTTGACTTTATGCAACGTGCTTATAAATATTAAATAGAGTTAAGCATAAAGTTAAACAAGTATCTATTTGTATGTACATACATTACATTATTGTTAAATATATATATAACGCATTTATATGCACACATTATCACATTATATTAAAACAGATCAGTACAATTAGACTCAAGTTATTTAAGAGGAACTGCAAGTTACAGGGCTTTCCATCTCGTCCATGAAAACTATTACACGGCGACTCGTTACCTTTCTTGGAGTAAATTTACTCAGTGGCTGAACTGCAAATTTCATTTGACAAGTCAGATTGCAGAAAAAAATGAAACAAGAAACCAATTGTTAAAAAAAACAGTACTTTGTACATCGGACTGAATCCTGGATCACGCACAGCTCTGTACCAATCGTTTATTGAAGAAAAACATGCTCTATATTATTTTTTTTTAAATCACAATTGGCACTTCCCAGACTGTTCAATGAATCTGTAGCAATGAAAGCTAGAAGGTTTGCTGCCAATCTCAATGTTTTGCTCCTTTACAAACCGCGATACGCCTCCTGCATTTGTCCTTCCCGGTTGTTCAGTCAACATAGATCTCATTCAGGTAGTGTTGATACCGGGACAGGTAACGCGGCGCTTAGTCGATGCACTATTGTACTCTGTGTGTGTGTGTATGGAGAGAGAGAGTGAGTGTGTGAGAGAGTGAGTGCGTGTGTGTGTGAATTTGTGTGTGAGTATGTGACAGTACGTGTGTGTGAGTACGCGGGTGTGTGAGAGAGTGTGTGTGTGAATGTGTGTGTGTGAGTGTATATAGCTTTTGTTAAAGACTGCTTCTGACGAATACAAAAAATTCAGTTCTTCAATGAATCTGCGGCAATGAATAACTCGTTGGAGAGAATTGTTTTGTAGATATTCAGGCGGGTGGGGAGTTCTATCGGGGAAAATAAATGCCTCAGCTCGCGAGATCAATGCGGAGTGTTGGGCTGTAAATAACACGGGGCTTTTCTAAACTCCAGTGTAGAATCAACCCAACGACTCAGTGAGAAAGGGGGTTAAATCAATCTGCAAGCTTGTAATGTAGCAAACACGTATCATTGCGTCTTATCTTTTCCAAATTGAGTCAAATTAATGCAGCCTGCCTAAATCACAACGAAATTAAATTAAACTGCAATGTGCCAGGACTGGAGGGAACGATTTTAATTGGTTCATCTCCAACAGGCCCCGCAGCGTTCAGGAGTGCTCTGTATTATTGTCCCCTCAGACACTCTGTGTGGTCAAAAAAAATGTTTAGGGACAAACAAGGGAATGCTACAGGATAATATAACCTTCATCAGAAATGGAAACCTTGAAACAGGTCCTTCTGTGTAACCTGTGCCGGAAAGTAAGGGCCGAGGGCAAAATCTCTCCAGTCAGAATTGTGGAATGTTACAGGCAAGAAACAGGCCATTCTGCCATGGGGTGTGCACACGAGCCACCGAGTCTACTCGCACTCTGCTGATCGCTGCCCCTCCCCTTTAATTTTAACAGCAACCTTTTTTGACAAATGTGCATTTCGCTGCCTTCAATTAACCGAGAAAAGAACCCGAAAACCCCGCAGAGTAAAATGTAGATCTCCAGATCTTTGTCTCAGGATCTCACTGTCCGAGTCTGGCTGTGGTTTGAAATCGTCCCTCGCTTCATTCATTTCATTAAATGTTGTTGAGCAGAGACACGTTTACTTAAGAGAGAAATGAACATTGTCAGATTTAAAATGTGATTATTTTAAATTCGTATTTTTCAATCGATGTGGGAATTTAAAAAAATAATTATATTAAACCTTGCGCCGCACACAGAGACACACTCACACACACACACAGACACACACACACTCACTGACACACATATACACACACACATACACACACTCACTGACACACATATGCACACACACACTCACACATACACACACACACTTACTGACACACATACACTTACTGACACACGCACACACTCATACATACACACTCACACACACACATACACTTACTGACACACACACACACACTCACTGACACACTCACAAGTCACAGACACACGCACTCTCATGCATACAATCACATATATTCATATATACTCACACTCACACACATATACACTCACACACTTTCTCTCACACACATACACTTACACACTTTCTCACATATATATATTCACACACACACTCGCACTCTTTCACACACATATATATTCACCTACGCTTTCTCTCACATACACATACACACACACACACACTCACTCTTTTTCACACACACACACACTCGCTCTTTCTCACACACACTCTCACTCTTTCTCTCACACACACTTACTCACCTCTTTCTCACACCGTCACTCACTCTCTCTCTCTTACTCACACTTTCTCACACACACTCTCACATACTTTCTCACACACACACTCACTCACTTACACTTTCTCACTCACACACTCTGACACACACTCGCCCACTCGTTCTCACATATACACACACTCACTCACCCACTCTTTCTCACATATACACACACACTCACTCACCTACTGTTTCTCACACACCCGCACTCACTCTCTTACACATACACGCACTCACACACTCTTTCTCACACGCACATTCACATATCGCGGCAGAATAAGTGGAGCAGTTCAAATTCACAAAGGCCTACTTTAGGGTTCGGATTAGATGCAAGGCAGCGTCATATGAAAACCACTGTAAAATAGCTTCACATGCCCACAAAAAAACCTATAAGCGCCATTCATTCCGTGAGGATGTATTTTATTTGTATCTAAAGCATAGACCAGAATAGAAAATCCTTCAATTATTCCTGACTGACCTTGTGCCGGGGAAAGTAGCTAACTGAACTCTTGTATCTAGACAGGCGCATTCATAATTCATTCAATATTAAGTTGCAGCAACCTAGTTTGCAAACTCCTAATTTCAATTATTCACCTGTTGTGATCCTTTTTATGGAGCCTCTCATCTTATCTTCTGTATTTATTACAAAATGATTCTTTTATTTCACCTTAAAAGTAAAAGTGGACCAGATGACCACGGCCAAACTTGTTAGTTAAATCTTAACACTGGGATCCGGGTAAGGTGAAACCCATTTCTGCACAATATTTATATTCAACTTGCTGACTATTTGAATGGAACTGATTTCCACAAATTTTCGTCATATTTGATTTTGAGAAAAATAGCAGCAATAGTGGAATAATTGTTGCAATCACTTGCATTGCCCGAAGTTTCCCCGAGGTTTATAATCAGTTAGGTGGGTTTACGCAGATCCCGCTGGCGCTATTTTTGACCCCATATTTTTGGGGATGCGAGGGTTAAGCAAAGCACTACCCTTTACACGGTACTAAAGGTACCAGATTTGCCCAGATTTGGGCAGAAATCCAGGAAATGAACAGTAGCAGCTATGTATGAAATGTGTGGTTGGATTTTTCCCCAGATCGGCATTGAGTAACAACAAAGATTTGCACTTATAGGTTATATCAAAACTTGCTAAGGTTCTGTACAGAGAGAGGGTTATCGGGAATAGCAAGAGGTGAACGAACATCCTATCCGTGACCCCGTTGAATGTGGGAGAGCTGGGGACCGGGCTAGCCCGCTTGTGTTGTCTCACTTTACAGGATTCGCTCCAATTATTGACAACGCGGTTTAATCGCTCCTTTCCCCCCCTCCCCCCCCCTCACTCGCAGGAGGATGTTCCCGACTTTTCAAGTGAAGATTTTCGGCATGGATCCCATGGCTGACTACATGCTACTCATGGATTTTGTACCTGTCGACGACAAAAGATACCGGCAAGTAAAATCAAAATTTTTTTTGAGGAAAAAAAAAGAATCAAGGCCCAACTGCTGTTGTCACGGGCGGCGGAGCAGTTTTAGAGGGACATTTCCTCAGACCAGCAACAACCTGAGAGATAAAAATACTCACGGATATTGTAGAATACACGTCCCTGCTGCATATTGACACAAATGCTTTTAATGCTGCTTCTGTATTAATATTATATATGTATATATAAAATATTAACACATATATATGTAAAACAATGGCCCTATTTAAACACTGTTTAATCTTCAAGGTCACACTGTCCCACCCACCTCAGGACTTCCCCCACCCCCACTCTGCATATATAGCTGGGAGGGATTTACAGTTAAACAATGAATTACATTTTTCTCGCTTCGGTCTAAACCAGTCCAAGTGAAGCAAAATCAGTATTAACCTGGATATGAACAAGAGGTTATTGCAAAGGACGGTTTTAAGTTTTGGAGACTGCTTCACCATGCAATTTCAAATGCACTTTTCGTTTGATGTTTTTTTGAATCTCAAATGATTCCTAGACGAAGCAGAGGGTCGCAGTTCTATAATCATCGCAGTCGTTATTAAAATGCACCATTAAAAGAAAGACTTGCATTTATATAGCGCCTTTCACAGCCACCGGGCGTCACACAACACTTTACAGCCAATGTTTAATGTAGGAAAGGCGACAGTCCATTTGTGCACAGCAAGCTCCCACAAACAGCAATGTGTTAATGACCGGATAACGCAGCATTTTGCTCTTTTAATTGCCCTCCTTGTGTAGAATTGTTTTTTGTGGCTAAATCTAATCACACAGCGCGTCCTCGCTCGCATTGCTTGGCGCATCAAGTACTGACCTGAATCCATTTGTTACAATGTTGAGTGGTTATTCAGCCTGAACTACTGCAGCAAATATTGACACAGGAAACAGATTGGTTCTGATCGACATTAACGGAGGGTTTGTGTGGATTAAACAATGTGTGCTGTGGATGGGGTCCTTTTAGCAGCGACTTGTGAACGCAGGCAAAGAGAAAATCAGAGTTTTCACCCAAAACAAAATAGGCGTCACACACGCCTGAAATGTGCTAGAATTGGTATTGCGTTGCAGATCAGACAGGACATGTTCAGGGCGCTACACGTACAGCGCAACAGGGCAATTATGTTATCCTTATAAAGGTCTACATTAAAAAGACATCAACGTAAATGAATTAGCAGATCTCTCTACCTCCTCGCTGTTCAAATAAAGCTTCCCGCCACTTTACATCCACCACCGACCTTCGACAAAGCTGCGGGAAAGTCTCAATGATCAGCTGTTTATTGTGGCCGAGTCTTAAGACGCAGAATACTGGAAGGAACGTGTCCTTGGCCACTCGCGGGTTAGAGGCGAACATTCGCGGCTGATTCACAGACACTCCTCAGCTCCCATATCCCCATCTCCTTTCCTTCGTGTCCCGAATGAATGATCCCTTGCATTATTTTTTACAAGTTATGAAATACGGGCGCGGGGTTTTTGCTTTGAATGCACACCTTATTTTTTTCCCCTAAAACGACACGTTTTTTTTAAGCGAGGGCGCCACTTGTCAAAAAAATAAATTCTGCATCATCTTCTAAGGTGGTGAACAGATTTACAAATTGACGATTTAAAGCATTACACTATTTGAATGAAGCCTGGCTTTCTCAAACAACAACACAACTTGTATTTATATAGCGCCTTTAACCTCGTGAAACGTCCTAAGGCGCTTCACAGGAGCGCTATCAGATTTTTTTTTTAAAAGAACACTTTGATTCGACACATTTTTCTTTCACTGGTTTTAAAAATTGCAGGTGACAACATCAAGATAATTCTGTCTATTAGAAACAGGTTAGAAGATGCTTACACTGCCTGGCAACCCACGAGTTTATAGATATTTTATCCCAATATTTGTTCGGTGGGAACAGAATAGGGTACTTGGTCATTAAAAGACCTTTGTGGGTTTTAATAGCTGGTCAGAGGTATGTTAGGGCGGGGGGGGGGGGGGGTTGGAAGATTTCGCCACCGAGTTATGTTGAAGTTTCTTGAGAGTGATTTGCAGAACGTGCCTCAAGCTCCATCTGGAGACTGCACAGTGAACATTTAAAATGTTTATTTATTTAAGTGATTTAGATTAGGCACGCCTTTTATAGGAAATCATATGCAAACACCAAAGGAGTCTCCTCCATGTACTGATTCTATTCCGAATAAGCTGGTTCCTCTTTCCCCCCCCCCCACCCCCATTTGCCCAGTTTAACCGTCTAATTGCTCGCAATAATGGCAGTCTAAACATATATGTTTCCACCAGAAAGGCTTCAATCCCCTACGCCCAAAACATGGAGATTATGAAAACACGCTTCATTTTATTTTTTTGCACTTTAATTCGCTTTTTGCAGGACAAGTTCATTGCAAAGCCAAAACAAGAGCAGTTCTGTCTAGCTTCTACATTGGAACACGGTTCATCTTATCAATTAACTCAATTTATTAATTGCGTTTCTTTAATTTTCCGGCCGCTCAGTTACTGAATTGCCCGTGTTTATTTATTTACTGACTGACTGACGGGGTGTATTTATTGTTGCAGGTATGCTTTCCATAGCTCCTCGTGGCTGGTGGCCGGCAAGGCAGATCCAGCCACCCCGGGCAGGGTACACTACCATCCCGACTCACCGGCCAAGGGTGCTCAGTGGATGAAACAAATTGTCTCTTTCGACAAGCTAAAACTAACCAATAATTTATTGGACGATAATGGCCATGTAAGTAGCCTAAGGATTTACGTGCAATTCAAATTATTACTTTTGTTTGGCTGAGACCCGTGAATTTTCAAATAATCTCCTTTGCGTGTGTTTTTTTCTCTTCTTCATGCAGATTATCCTAAACTCGATGCACAGATACCAGCCGCGGTTTCATGTCGTATATGTTGACCCGAGAAAAGACAGTGAAAAGTACGCCGAGGAGAATTTTAAAACGTTTCTATTTGAGGAGACCAGATTCACCGCGGTCACGGCGTATCAGAACCACCGGGTATGTGTATCTGGAGATTATTATTCATTGTGGGATCATCTCGGGCCCTCACACTGACGGGGATTTGCAATACTTCATTCATCAAAGTTGTTCATGATCGATGGCGATCTAGAAAGATAAAAAAAAAACATCCGGAAACTATCATTAATTTACCGCAGTTAAAGGGCGCAATGTAAGCCAGTTAACTTGTTTGAAAATTGGTGAAAGGATTGCTCTCTTAATCATAATTACTGTTACTTTTTTTAATAAACTACGAAAATGTATTAACTTTTGAAATAAGATTTTTTTTTAAATACTGGGAATCAGATGCAACTGGGATTCAATATTGGCCACTCAATTGTATATCGATGTTTAAATAAATGTTTAAGAGATGTATAATACATGGCACTGACTTAATAGCTGTAAATAAATCGATAATCTTAACCAAGCACAGGCTATGCGCCGTCTGCAGTGAATCGACTGAAGTGGATACTTGCAATCGCGTTGTGATGCAGTACTTAAAGGCACAGGGCTGGTCTGGCGCCCTTCAGCAATTCAATGCACAGAGTGGGAAATATTAAATGTATGTCCCCTTTAAAAATTATTGAAATAATGTAAGGCGTGTCGAAACAGCTATAAAAAATGTTAACATAAAAAGAAAAGGGGATTCCGATGCTCCGTCTCGCTCTGTGCCTATAATATTGAAGTATGTATGTGTGTCACCACCGCCATGCCTTTGCATCTCCGCGCTAAATCATATTGTCATCTGTTGCACATCTCTGCTTGGCATGCATGAACGCTGATTACAGAGAGCTTGGAGCATGAAGCAGATTTTTTGGAAAGGCAGATTTGAAGTGGCAGGTCCCGGTTGCAGTTTGCCGAGTTGCAGTCTGTTGTGGAGAGTATCTGGGGAAAAGGGTACCCGCACCGCAATGCATCTGCTCAACTCATTCCCAAACCCCTTCCGCACAGCAACCTGATAGCTGAGGGAGCTCAGGCTCCGAATCCATAATGTTGCACAATCAGACAACCCCAAGGACTCCCGACCTGCAATTATGACTATAGAAAACTTCCTGAAACCCACTGGGACGCAATTATCTGTGCAAATTCAAGGCCCCCGGCTTATTTTTGTTCACGGAAAGTGTCACAAGCAAGAAGTGTCAATCAAAGGCGGCGCGGCTCACTTACACACACACACACACACCAACTGTGGCGAAATGCCATCTTCAGTGGCAAATGTGTTTTTGCCAAATCCCGATGAAACATTAGTCTGTGAAAAAGAACTAGAATATGAAGAGATCTATCAGTGCTGGTTGTGCTTGCAAATCTGTTTGAGTTTTTTTTAATGAAATACTGATGTGCAACTCTGGCTTGGACCTGATGTCTGTGAACAGCTGGTCCAAGTCTGACTGCCATACCTCCTGCTTTCCATCAGTTGACCTTTCCGTCTGCAACTGTCAATAACGGATTAAGGTTTGTTTTACAACCATTCCGGACATTTACAGGGGCATATTTTAGCCATGAATTAACAACAATATAACATTTCGCGCCTGGTCATTTCTGTGTGTGAAAACACTGTAGGTGCCGGAGAGTAACATTATTTTTTAGTTAGCTATATTTGCAGACTGGTTAACACATGCAGTTATCTCTGCCGCTGTAATGTGATTCCTCTGCGCCCTTAAAAAAAGGAGAAAATGGCTATTGAGGCCATTAAAAGTGACCGATTGTTAGCAACCTATGTTTTATAGACTGTGACAAACTCACGTATATCAGCCTGATTTATAAAGGTTAAGCGTGCGGCATCGGTGTATAAATGAATTTTGTAAAGTACCCAGTTATTTATAGTGTTGTTTTTAAACGGCTGACCTGAAACTCTACCTTATATTTATAAATCAATCTAATACATTAAAAAAAACACTAAGTCACTCTGGGCGCCTGGGCACTTTTAACTAGATCCGGGTTCGCGGCATTCGAATGCCACTAAAGGCATTTTAATATTTAGTGTAAAATATATTTAAGACGGAGCGCTAGAGGTATTTATTCCCCCCCACCAAAAAAAAATACAGACATCAAATTTAAAATAAAGCATTGTAGACAACATTCAGTTTCACATCAAAACCTAACTGAAAATAAATCTTTATTTTGAATCCCCTCAGATAACACAATTAAAAATCGCAAGCAATCCATTCGCAAAAGGATTTAGAGACTGTGATCCCGAAGACTGGTAAGTCTGTTTGTTGAATGGAAAGGATGGGCGAACTTCATCTGATAACTAGACTAGATTTTTAAACGTTTGATAAGTTAAAGAAAATATTTTTTTGCACGCATTGTCATCATTTTTATTTTATTTTAAAAAAACAACACGCAGTACCTGGGATTGATATAAATATTCTCGAATATGAACAGTTTTGTACCATATTTTAGGCCGAGGAATCACAGACCAGGCTCTTTACAGTTAATCAGCGCTTTCGCCAGAAACAGAAACCCGGTGTCCTCACCGCAACAGAATGGCAGTGAAAAAGGTAGAGTGTGGTATCCCTCATTCCGTGTCTCAAATGTACCAGGCAACATCGTTGGAGTTTGCTGCGGGCAAACTAACTCTCTGCGCCCTTTAAATATATATATATAACATAAATGTCTTGCACATTCTGAGCACATCCCAGGGCATTTCATGCAACCAAATGAATTACCTTTTCAAGTGCAGTAATGTAGACAAATCTGGCGGCCGGTTTGTGCACAGCAAGCTCCTACAGACAACAAATGAGATGAACTACTCCTTAATGTGGTTTGTGTGTGTGTGTGTGTGTTGTTGGTGAAGGGGTGAAATGTTGGCCCAGGACAGTGGGAGAACATCTCTGTTCTTCTGGGATTTTTTCTGCTTAATGTGAATTAAATATAACGTTTCCCTCTTGATTTTGAAGGACTCCTAACCCCTCCAATCAGCTTGTTTAGTGTGAATTTTAGAGAATGTATCTGGAATATAGAATGTAAGGTGAAGCGGGCTCTAAATATTAAAGTGACTTTCAATTCAAGGCTTCAGGAATAATGGAATAACTTTAACAACCCTGTTTCTAAGTACAATGTGTGGATCTGTATTACTCAGGCCAAACTAACAACCCGAAAGCGTTGACATCCACTGTGGGCCGTTCTACCGCCACTTCTGATTGTCCAAAGTAAATTGCTCACACACTTTAGTAAACTCATCAAGAGTGATAGCACAGTCGCCTCTGATTCAGAAGGATGTGGGTTCGATTCCCGCTCCAGAGACTTGTGCACATAATCCAGGCTGACACTCCCAGTGCTGAGGGAGTGCTGCACTGTCGGAGGTGCCGCCTTTTGGACGAGTCTCCCCTCTCAGGTGGACGTAAAAGATCCCATGCCACTATTTCGAAGAAGAATAGGGGAGCTAATCCCCGGTGTCGTGGGGAGCTTGCTGTGCGCGAATTGGCTGCCGCGTTTCCCACATTACAACAGTGACTACACTCCAAAAAGTACTTCGTTGGCTGAAACGCGGTTTGGGATGGTCTGAGGTCGTGAAAGGCGTAAGTCTTTTCATTTGATATATATAGATTATTTCTTTATGTCTTCTTTACTAATTGGACAGCAGCCAAAGCAGATTTGGGATTCCCCATTACCATTGCATAGCGCCCATGTGAATAACAGCGTTTTATTTTACAATCTACATCCATTTCAAAGCAACTTTATATCTAATCATAGATTTAAAAAGAAACAAGCTTTTGTCAGAGCACGACATTCAAAAGATAAATGATGCAATGGTCAGATAATGTACACCCTTTGTGCCTAAAGGATTACATAGCAGTGTATCTCAGACCCCCTGTCCCCCTGTCCCCCAGAGATTTTTAAAGAGCCCTCCCGTGTTGAGACGGGTTTAACTAAATGATTCTACCACAAATCCTTCGGTTCCTCTGTTGTGCTTTTTTTGTTGCAATAAACCACGGGAAGAAATATTTGTCCCATCCATTACTTGCAACAGGCGTGTGCCGGACAGACACGGTGCCAATGCACCCCGCTTTCACCCCGCACGCACAGACAGGCTCCTTGAATTATTCATGTCGGAAGGGTTCGAGGCTGAGTTCGCTGTGCGGGATTAGAACCTCGTACCCGCTCAACCCACCGAGCTACCGAAACAATGAGGTCCGTCCCATCATCAATTATCTTCACATTTAAAAAGCATTTATTTTTACACTGGTCCCTGCTGACAACTCTACAGAAGTAATCTTGATTGTTTTTGGGTAATGTGCATACTTGATTGCGACAAACTTTCAGACGGTCTAAGCATTGACACAGCGATGCATGGATATGGGGAAAGAGCGAGGGATGTGACTAACTGGACTCCTCTTCCAAAGAGCCGACGCAAACTCGATGTACTGTGCTGCATTACTCCACGTATCATAGCTAATTCCATTCTGTGTTAACTGTGCTTTGCGTTTAATCCTTACAATTTATGGATTGCATTTCCTGTCATTTTTAAGCGAGGGACAGTGGGGAAAGCATTCCAATCTTTTGCCCAACTGTTCAGGGCTGGAACGGGTTACATAGAATGTACAGCACAGAAATAGCCCATTCGGCCGTTCGGTCTGTGCTGGTGTTTGTGCTACACACGGTCCTCCTCCCACCTCTCTTCATCTCACCCTATCCATAAATCCTTCTATTCCTTTCTCCCTCGTCTGTTTATCGCGCCACCCTTTAAATATATTTATTTTATTCGCTTCAACCGCTCCCTGTGGCAGCGAGTTCCACATTTTCACCACCCTCTGGGTAAAGAGGTTTCTCTTGAATTCCCGATTGGGTTTATTAGTGACTGTCTTATATTTATGGCCTCTAATTTTGGACTCCCCCACATAAGTGAGGACGTCTTCTCCAAGTCTCTCACCCTATCAAACTCCTTCGTCATTTGATAATTCATGATTTACACAAACTAGGGCTGTAATCCCTGGAATTTAGAAGGGTTAAGGAGTGATCTGATCAAAGTTTTCAGGATACTAAGAGGAACAGATAGGTTAGATAGAGAGAAACTATCTCCGCTGGTTGGGGAGTCTAGGACCTGGGGGCTGAGTCTAAAAATTAGAGCAAGACCTTTCAGGAGTGAAATTAGAAAACACTTCTACACACAAAGGGTGGTAGAAGTTTGAAACTGTCTTCCGCAAATGGCACTTGATGCTGGGCCAATTATTAATTTTAAATCTGAGATTGATAGATTTTTGTTAACCAAAGATATTAAGGGATATGGGCCAAAGGCAGGTATATGGAGTTAGGTTACATCAGCCATGATCTCATTGAATGGCGGAGCAAGCTCGAGGGGATGAATGGCTTCCTCCTGTTCCTAGGATTTGCTAAATTGATATACTGTGAGTGTCACTTGAGTGTGTGTGCTTCTAAACCTTGGCACCTTGTATTTGCAGATGGAGACGCCAGAGGTGACTATGACCGGGATCCGAACCGGACGGCTATGCACGGGGAACACCCACACCAGCAGCAGCTCATGTCCCGGGTGCTGAGCCCGGCTCTCCCCGGCGGACTCCACCCGCTCACCCGGCCCAGCCCTCCTCACGAACTGCGGCTGGACCCCCACGCGCAGCCCCCGGACAGCCTGCACCACACCTACAAGTACCGCTCCTACCACGATGCTTACATCGGTGCCAAAGCCCGGCCCAGCCCTTACCCGCTGCCCAGTATAGCGAGCCATGGCTACCATCACATGAACCCGGCTGCAAACATGTACCCTGCCAATGCAGCGCCCACTAACTATGACTATGGGCACAGATAACGGCAAGGACTTCCTGCTATGTACTTGTTTTATATTAAAAAAAACTACTAATGCTGCAAACTAAAGAAGATGCACAAAAAAAGGGGAATTATCTGTCTCATTGCTTTAGTTGAACTGTTCTCACCGTTTGCAGTTCAAGGGAGGTCCCTATTGGTGGACATGTCAATGACACAGCCTGGACAAGTTGATTGGCAGCCCACTGACCAATCGTAGTGCAGCGAGAAGGAGGGCTTCAGTCCTGATTGGGCGGGGATCCAAGGCGAGCGTTCTTACTCGTAGAGTTGTGATTGGATGTTCTGGGCTTTTTTTGATTGATTGATTGGCGCGGCGCTCGGCCAATCGGCGGTAGAGTGACGGCTACCGGCCAACCAATTGGAGCGAGGCATGGGCGGGACTTCTCGCCTCCCATTGGTCCCAAGGGCGGCGTGGTCCCACGTGGCTGGATGGCAAGCTTGGCAAGTGAGCGAAGCGGCTTCAGAGTATGACTGCACTGAGAGAACTGTGGATAATAACAGCAACTGGAGCTTTATTTTATTTGTACGGCAAAAGGTTATTCGAGTTGCACTTTCAGCTTTGAGAGAAAGCCATATGTTGTTTATTTACGGGGACGCTGTTTCACAATGGCACGGACTGATCCCATTAACCACCTCTAGTTAAAGGCTTCTGTTTTATAACGAGTGTGTGCTTTGATTGTATTAGCAATGGCTGCATCATTCGGGCAATTTGATTGTGTGTGAATACTGGTGGCCGTGTAGACAGATACAGTGAGGGCAGCACATCACATTCCCGGTGCATTAAGTATTACATTAAAAACGAAAAATAACAAATAATTTCAGAACCCACCATGAATTATTGTATTTCACTCAGATATGCAAGTTGAAAGCTACCTACTGATCCAAGCATTTGTAATATTCTAATTTAAAATATATATATTTCTCTAGTTTTGTGTGCAGATTACAACTAAATATTATATTTGGGAAATGGATGTGAGGATGTATTTGACAATATATCACCGTGTTACTCTTAAAATACAGACACGTGCGAGCAGACAATCAACCCTAACCCAGGCACTATTGCGTTATTGTTGTGTCTGAATTTTAAATGGCTTGTCCGTTCCGATGGCCATTAAAGAATGCCTTAATTTCTGCATGTGAAAGAGGAAGACAAAAAAAAATCGCGACTTGTCGGTATTTATCGATATGCCATGTTGTTGTTTGGTGACATGTTAAACCGTGTATACACACATACAGACACACGGATATTATCTCTTCAAATTATAGTGCCAAAGTTTGGTCATGCTGATTATATCGCGGAATGAAGTTGGTATTTATTGTTCCTTACAATGTGGAGGGTGCAAGTGATTATATTAAAAAAAAAACGCAGGGACTGTTGGGAAGAGTACCAGTAACCTAAAGGATGGCACCCATGAACAGGGATAGTGTAGATAAATGTAGATATTTAAACTGTAGATACTGTATATTTAGATAGTAAACCGTTACTTTTTAGTAGTCGATATTGTTTTCATGTGAAGATGTTGTTGTAAAATGGCTTTCGTATTTTTTTAAATGAACCAGCGTGTTGTAATTTTCTATATAAACTGGTAAATTTAAAGAAAGAAAATGTCCCTTTTTCTCTTACAGTGAATAGCATAATAATTATCAATTAGAAATTTTAAAAAATCTCAAATGAGTTTTTACAACAATGTTTGAAGCCATCCCCTGTGCTGGGACTTTCTACAAGCCCTGGAAATGGTTTGCTGAGAGCAGGGGCTGGGTAAATGTGATAACTCGGCAGCTGGCAGTCACAAATATTGGACTGAGTCGAGGCACGATGTGGATGAGCTGGGCTGACATATGAAACACAAATGGGAAGCGGACCTTGCCACCATCATCCCACCAGTAAGAAATAGCGTGGAAGTGGAGAAGTCTCTAATGAGTTCATAATCACGTTAATAAAAAGAGCGTTTTAGAAACCCACCCTGACAGAGAGCAAATACCTCTTCCTATTTTGAGTTTATTTGTAACTTTACAGGCTATCTTGTTTTTACCCCCCCGCCCCCCCAAAAAAAAACAATGAACACAGCAGAGAAGGTTGAGAGAAGGAGGTGATAGGGGTGTTCAAATCATGAGGGGTCTGGACAGAGTAGATGGAGAGAAACTCTTCCCATTGGTGGAAGGGTCGAGAACCAGCGGACACAGATTTAAGGTGATTGGCAGAAAATCCAACTGTGACGTAAGCAAAAACGTTTTTACACATAAATTTAAGGTGGAGATAGATTTTTGAATGAGAAGGGAGTCAAGGGCTACGGGGAGCAGGCGGGGAAGTGGAGCTGAGTCCATGATCAGATCAGCCATGATTTTATTGAATGGCGGAGCAGGCTCGAGAGGCCCAATGGCCTACTCCTGCTACTATTTCTTATGTTCTAAGCAGCGAGTGGTTAGGCGGTGGAGGCAGGCTCAATTGTATCTTTCACAAGAGAATTGGATAAGTACCCGAAGGAAAAAAATGCAGGGCTTCAGGGAAAGGACAGGGGAGTGGGACTGGCTGAGAGCCGGCACGGACTGGACGGGCCGAATCGCCTCCTTCCGTACTGTACCCATGCTATGGTCAGGAACCGTGAAACTAAATAAACTCGCCCGAAGTGGCGCTTCCCCCCCGCCTCTCTATTCGCCCCACTCACACAGTCTGCATAATGTTAGGCGCCGTTATCTTTCCACAGGAGACATCCGCTTTGAACGCTGGGGTTAGGAGATAACATCCAAGAGATCCGACCTTAGAAACACAGCCCAGAACGATTCCCAGGATTGACGGTGGAATCAGTCAATTGAACCCACTGGAAAAGGTTGATATAGATATAGACGCACAGCATTGCAATATCTGTAGCATGTCATACCAGGGCTCCGCCTCGGAGATGCTTGAAAATGGCACAGATACTTCAAGCCCATTAAAACAATTCGGCTAAAAATCCTATCTGACTTCCATTGTGATTATAAAACATTAAACAAATGATTAGCGATTTATTTCACCACCTTCCACGTTTCAGTTAATGCAATATGTGCAGGGCCTGGCTATTTAAATATGAACTGGAAAACTGTTATACATTGCCAGTTAATGACAAACAACGTTACATCCAATGGATTAAAAACAGAATATGCTGGAAATTCATAACAGGTCAGGCAGGGCGAAAGCGAAAAGACAGAATCATTGCGGAGAGAGTACTTTGCACCAGTACTGACATGAATTCAGTAATATTGCTCCTTCATTCCAAAAAAACCCCCTAAGACTAGTATTTAATGACACGGAATAATTTAGTGAAAATTTAATCATAGGCTATTATTATCTTACAGAAATAAATATTTGGTTTAGTGCAGTTCGGCTTTTCAATCCTGAAAGTTTAAACCCGAAGTAAATTCTTCAAACAAAGTGTCGTGGAAAGCTGCAGCTCTCTCTCCCTGGGCCTGTGGGGCAATTGAAGCTTTCAAGGCTTCAGTAGATCAGTAGATTTATGTTGAGCGAGGATATCATTTGAGATGGAGCAACAGCAGTTAAAATAGAGCTGAGGTACAGATCAGACGTGATCTTATGGAATGGCCTCCTGTTCCTAATGTTCCTTCGAATTCATTGGGTTAAAACAACCTTCAGACCTAGGAACCGCTGTATAAAGGATTATTTTTTTCAGCAAAGCAAATCAGTTCTAACCCCCGAGTGATTGTTTCCTTAACATTCGGCCGTTCTCGACTCCAGACGAGAAATAACCCAGCCTGTGGTGGACTGCGGGTCAACCAGTCAGGCTGATGTTCAATCTTGGCCACATATTCCGTCTCTTTACACCCCGGGGGCTTCGAAGGCAAAAAAAAAATCAAAATATGCAGCTTTACTTTCCAATTTTAGATCTAATTCGAGAACTATGATTAAAGTACAATCGGCGGTGCTGCAGAAAATTATTAGCATGAAGTGAAATTTGACCGGGACAGGAGTCTCTGTATCAGCGCCTCGCTTGTTTGGCGTTGAGCCTCAGAGTTTCCCGGGGGCATGGGACTGACGGCAAAGCTGCATGATCATTAATGTCGGAAGACTTGTGGATTTAGTCGGCGCTCTCTCGGTCTCAAAGCGCAATGGACATGAGCATGAGCATGCGGCGGGGCGAATCTGTGAGCGGCACATGGCTGTGATGGTTATAGGCACGGCAGTCGGCTCAATGTGCTCCGCAGTACTGGTTTCAACAATAGCAACAGACCCCCATTTATTGGCGAGGGCCAAGGGTTGATTATTGGAGCTGACATAACATCTTGGCTCAGGATTCCATTTTTTTAAACCTTAAACACATTAGATGGTATTGCAACACTTCATTCCAAGGCCGCACTGGCATTTTTTTATAATCACCTACACAGACTGGAGTCTAAGATTGAGCCACACTGATCCCCCCCACTCCATACCCAGTCACACACACACAGGCAAAATACTGCGGATGCTGGAATCTGGAATAAAACAGAAAATGCTGGAAATCTCAGCGGGTCAGGCAGCATCTGTGGAGAGGAAGCAGGGTTAACGTTTCAGGTCGCTTCCTCTCCACAGATGCTGCCTGACCTGCTGAGACTTCCAACATTTTCTGTTTTTATCCCACACACACGCACACACACACACACAGCGCCGATTTAAAGGGATCCCTACATACTGGGGATTAACACGAAGTGGGCCAGCGCAAAGTCCCCCGCTGGTTCCTCAGTAACCGAAGGCCGTCCTAAATGTACTCCTTCATTTAACACCGACTACCGATCTGAGGAACCCCGTTTACGGAAATAAACAGCGATTTACGTAAACAATTGTCTCCTGCATTCATAAATATGTTCTCAGCCAGCCAGCAGCTAGCTGGAAAGGCGAGTATCTAATGACAGTTAGTGCGAATAATTCTGTTACTTAAGGCAAGGGGCAAGGGTGTTGTGTCGGCAAGGGGTGTAGGTATATTTCGGAATGAGTCATTCAATACATGGTCCACCACCGCCACCATGGTCTGCGGGATGGGCCCGGTGACCGTGACAGAACGTCAGCAGTTATCATTGGAAGCCTCTCCTCTCCTTGCTGGTCTGTTTTGAAACGCTCTACCCGTTATGAAAAGGGTTACAGGAACCACGGCGGGTAGATGGAGTTAAGATACAAATCAGCCGTGATCTCATTGAATGGTGGAACAGGTTCGAGGGGCTGAATGGCCTCCTTCTCTTATTAGTCCTGCTGCAAAGCCAGACACTGGCGCTTCAACAGGAATAATCCAAACTGCTGAAAGCGGATTGAGCCGGAGTTTTCCCCACACTGATGGGGCGGCTGAGTTGGTCTCGTTTTATTTTGAATGTGAAGAGGGGAAATGGCCGAGAGCTCTTCAGACATTCGGTGACTGGACATTAACTCACACCAGCCACGCTGGGAGAGAAGGGGGGAAAATATCCTATCACTTCACGCAAATGTGATTAATGAATTATTTAGTGCGGACGTATCTTCCCCGACCTTTACAGATTCGCGATCCTCCAATCCCATTGGGTATAAATGATCACATCCCCTGCCTGAAAACTGCAATTTTGCTGCCGAAAGGTTTGTGCAATATTAATTCGATCCTATTACTCAGCGTGCCTTTGAAATGCAAAAACAATTTTCCTTTACAAAATTAATGATCAGAATACGATCGATATTTTTTCATCTACATTTAACAGTACAAAATTATATCGGTCAGATTGCCATATGAAAAAAAAGTCCACTGAAAATATATCAATACACGAATAACCATTGATAGTCCAGCTCTCCCGGTCTAAACAGAATACAATGGTTGTACCAAATTGCCAACCGCAATTGGGCAAATCAACTTGACAGGTATTTGCATACGAATTATGTCTCGGAAAACGCCTATAGTGGGTTAGTGCAGGTAGATAAACATCGCTCAATCCTTGAATTCCTCCTTGAGCTGTGATAGAGTTTTTTCGGTGAATGGGAGCGGGGAGGTTGACAAATATTTCTAACCCTGCCAAATCAACCTTAGGGGAGCGTGCTGGAGGGTATGAGGGAGAGAGTTAAAAATGATTGGTATGGGGAATGGAAGCGAGGAAGAAACTGCCCAGAAAACTCACAAGGCCAGGTTTAGTTCCAATGTTATTAACCAGTCTTCGTGGCAATTATTATCGGTACCTCCGCCCTCATCATATAATATCACTTAATCACTAATTGATGCGGAATGGATTTCAGCACAGCGTTTGATAAATGGTTGGTTAAGTTTTAGTTAAAATTTGTTAATTTACACTTTTTTATTGGTTATGTCCCTTTTAACAATGGGGCGCATGGTTGACTTTTAATTAAAAGAGTCAACATTTGATAAAAACCGGTGGGCACCGGAGAGACTGGAGTGCACCATCAATTTAATTTGTTACATTTCCTTTATAATTTATTTTTCATTTACAGTCTTTATTGGTTCTGCCCCTTTAAAACGCGGGGCACATTCTGAACTTTGGGGTACTGAAGTTGCATGTTCAGCCATGAACTCATTGAATGGCGGTGCAGGCTAGAAGGGCCAAATGGCCTGCTCCTGCACCTATTTTCTATGTATGTTTCTATGTTTAAATTGGCAGTCGGCAGTAATAAGGAGAATCAGCATTTGATCAAATATATCTCAGGCCTGTTAATCAGTTTTCGTGCCTGCAGATAGAATGATGTTGTGTCTTATGTCAAACATTTAATGTCTCGTTTGGTTTGTTGTATTCTTTCATGAAACACGAGACAAGTTAAATATTTATAGCAAATAATTGATGTATATATGTGAAACACACATAAGTGACGTGGATAAATGAAACGTACAAATAAATCTGCTCTGGTCACTTTTCCTGATCTATCTTCGGCCCTATGCCGATATATCTTGTTATACTGATCTGAATTAACCTTCACTTCTACCTAGAGTGTGTACTGGAGCGCTCAATGTCAAGAGTATGCTGTATTCTGCTAGCCTGGCAGCTGTGACCATGATAAAGTGTCTATGAGCACCCTGATATAGTGTGCATGCAGTTTGAGAAAGGGGAGGGGACCTTATAATAGAGGCATGCCAGAGATAGCCAATCTCTTTTGGAAGAGGTAAATGCAGCAATGCTCTGAGGGAAGGCTGCATCAAAATAGTAAAACGGATGTCTGGTCCCAACCAGTTCCCTTTCACACGAAGAGTGATTGACTCGTGGAATGGACTTCCGGGTAGGGGCATCAGGCAAGAGAAAATGTAGAATAATTTGGGAAAACGGCTGGGTATTACACTGGAGATTGTAGCTGTGATTAAATGGACCCGGTGTCACTCTTCACCCTTAATCTTAGTCTCACATTCAGATATAAATGATCAGGTGTGTTCAGGAAGATTCAGGCCGGTTGAGACAATCTCACTGTCTGCCGAAAGCGCAATTGCGAGCCGCTGTCCGCAGATTTCGCGGTGAGAGTGAGGTTGGTCCAGGCTCTGCTTCTGTTTCTGTGCCTCTGCGGATCCGGCTGTTTCTGAGCAATTGGATTTCAGCTTCTGGCGTAAGAACCCGAATCAGCGATTTCAACCCCAGCAAAGTCCCTGCATTGACTCCAAATTCTTCGGCATTCCAAGATTGAACAAACTCCCCGTTACGTTCTCCAGACTTCGCCCACCACTGAATGCGAAAGTGCAAACGCGCGCGCTCCAAACTTGTGAAGGTCGTCGCAACTCTGCACCTTTCTACATTCCAGTCATTTTACAGGGTTCCCGAATTTCATATCACACAACAAACACATCGCCGCTCCCGGGTGTTACAGCGTGGTGGGGGGAAATCACGCGAAATATTAATCACTTCACCTTGCCTGTACAGAATTGGATGAGTGCGGTTTCAAGCCTTTCCAATAAATCGCGTTCTCATCGTAAAACTGAGTTGGGAGAGAGGTCAGTTACGGGGGGGGGGGGGGGGTGCATTTTTTTTGGCAGAAACATTATACATAATGTAATACATGTGAGGCCATAAATATAAGATAATCACTAATAAATCCAATAGGGGAAACTTCAACCGCAACTTGTATTAATATTGCGTCTTTAATTTAGTAAAACGTCCCAAGGCATCGCAGGCGTGCTAATCTGACAAAATTTGACACCGAGCCACATAAGGAGATATTAGGGCAGGTTGGTCAAAGAGGTAGGTTTTAGGGAGCGTCTTAAAGGAGGAGAGAGAGGCGGAGAAGTTTAAGGAGGGAGTTCCCAGTGTTTAAGGCCTAGGCAACAGAAGGCATGGCCTCCCATATATATCGGGGGTTCTTTACCCAGAGAGTGGTGAGAATGTGGAACTGGCTACCACAGGGAGTGGTTGAGGTAAATAGCACAGATGCATTTAAGGGGAAGCTGGATAAACACATGAGGGAGAAAGGAATAGGAGGATATGTTGATGGGGTGAGAGGGTGAGAGAAGGCTTGTGCGGAGCATAAACACCAGCACAGAGCTTTTGGGCCGAATGGCCTGTTTCTGTGCTGTAAACGCTATGTAATTCGATATAACAGATCTGAATTGAAGATATTTTCAGGTTAATTATTGACCACAATTACTTACATTTCAAAAGAGTTAATTCAATTTTTTAAAGCAGTCACACTGAATTCTAGTCCCAGGACCCATCGGTTTATTGCTGTGTGAGATTATTTAGACAGGGGTCCCAATGTTGGCCACGCTGATCCGCTTCTGCGCCTTTCAGAGGCCAGCACCAAAGACAAAAACAAAATACTGTGATGCTGGAAATCTGAAACAAAAATATAAAATGTTAGTCATCAGCAGCTATGGAGAGAGAACCAAAGTTCACGTTTCAGGTCGATGACCCTTCATCTTATTGAAGATATTGATATGAAAAATACCTCAGTCTTTCGCCTTAATATCATCAGTGATGTGACCTTGATACATTCTTATTTTTAAGATACTGTTTGCTGTCAGATTCATTGACTCTGTCTTCAAAATCACCCCGAAGTACACCAGATCCCAGATTCCAAACAGGACTTTGACTGTTAGACAGACTTTCGCAGTTTAAATTCGAGGATATCTTAAACTGGTTGCAATCCAAACACTCTAAACTAAATATACATCCAGCCTTGGTGACAGGCCAACTAGTGATACAGGACATTACTGAGGGGCAATTCGACCGGGAAGTCAGGGAGCTGTGGTCTGTGGAGCCACGTCTGGGTTCAAACTCTGTACATTGTGGAAGGAAGGTGAAGAGAAATGGAAATATATTATACAATGTGCAATTCAAACCCCCCACCCCCATCCGCATTTATCATTGTCTGCACACAATCGTAGAACATTATCTGGATTTTCTTCCCCTACATTCTAAAAAAAATCCTCCCAAAGACTGGCCAGAGAGGGAGAGAAAAAGGCAAAGAGAGAAAAAACAGATTTAGGAGAGAAAAAGAAACGGGTACATATAGAGAGAGACAAAGACAGGTATAGGTAAAGACACACACACACATATATATATATATATATACATAGAGAGAAAGAGGAGGAACAGGTATAGATCGATGGATAGATAGATAGATAGATAGATAGATAGATAGATAGATAGATAGATAGATAGATAGATAGATAGATAGATAGATAGATAGACACAGATATATATATAGATAGATAGAGAGAGAGAGAGAGAGAGAGAGAGAATTAGGGTAGAAAGCAAAAGGGAAAACACAAGTTTATATATAGAGAGAAACATGGGTATAGAGGTACAGGGAGAGGCAGGAATAGAGAGAGAAACGGGTATAGAGGGAGAAAGCATGACAAACAATGCAAGAAAGACAGAAACATTGATAGAGAGAGAGAGGGAGAGCGCGGGACAATGTGACAGATACAGAAACATAAAGAGAGAAGGAGGGAGAGAGGCAGAGTGAGAAAGAGACAGAGAGGCAAAGAGATTATGAGAGGATTGAGAGTGGGAAGGAGAGATAGGTTAGAAAAGGAACCAGTGAGAGACCAAAACAGAGCAAAGGAGAGAGAATGATAGGTAGGGACAGAGAAAGAGACAGAGACAGAGTGCGGGAGAGACAGAGAGCAACAAAGACAGAGGAATAGAGACCCGCAGAGACAGAGACAGAGAAAAAAAAAAGAAAAGGAGAGACACAGAGAGATAACAGTTAACTGTAACATGATGGAAAGGGAAACTATTACTGGGCTACAGTGTTGCAATCTCTTAAGTTAACCCTCACTGCATTGTCCAACGAGGACTGTTTTTTAGAATGATCAGTGAGGGGACAGTTCCCGTACACCTGTGGCTCATTTCACTGTGAGGCGCCCCCATCAACCCCCATCACTGGGCCACCTTCAGCACAGCTCCTACTTTCTCCCCCCCCCCCCTCAACCCCCCCACCACCACCATCCCCTCCCCCTTTCCCTATTCCGATGAATACTGGGAAAATCCATGTCCTCCTGCCAGCTCCTTCCTGCAAAGGGAAAAGCAGACGGAAAGCTGGGACTGGGATGGTGCTCCGAGTGCATGAGATGGAGTTGCATTCAGTTTTCTCCCCTCAGGAAGATGGTCACATTGAGTGGCAACAAACTCCAGCAGTCTAGCTGTGTTTGTTCAGTAAAATAATGGGACTAAAGGTGGACAAATCCCCTGGATCTGATGACTTACATCCTAGGGTCTTAAAAGAAATGGCTGCAGAGATAGTGGATGCATTGGTTGTAATCTACCAAAATTCCCTGGATTCTGGGGCAGTCCCAGTGGATTGGAAACCCGCAAATGTAATGCCCCTATTTAAAAAAGGAGGCAGACAAAAAGCAAGAAACTATAGACCAGTTAGCCCAACATCTGTGGTTGGGAAAATGCTGGAGTCCATTATTAAGGAAGCAGTAGCGGGACATTTGGAAAAACATAATTCAATCAAGCAGAGTCAGCATGGTTTTATGAAAGGGAAATCATTTTTGACAAATTTGCTAGAGTTCTTTGAGGATGTAATGAGCAGGGTGGATAAGGGGGAACCAGTGAATGTGATGTATTTGGATTTTCAGAAGGCATTCGATAAGTTGCCACATAAAAGGTTACTGCACAATATCCCTGCGGCACCCCACTAGTTACTGTTTGCCAACTGGAAATCATTGTGTTGGGGGTAATATATTAGTATGGGTAGAGGATTGGCTAACTAACAGAAAACAGAGAATCAGGATAAATGAGTAATTTTACAATTGGCAAACAGTAACTATAGGGGTGCCGCAGGGATCAGTGCTGGATCCTCAACTATTTACAATCTATATTAATGACTTGGATGAAGGGATCGAGTGTAATGTAGCAAAGTTTGCTGATGATACAAAGATGGGTGGGAAAGCAAATTGTGGGGAGGACACAAAAAAATTTGCAAAGGCTAAGTGAGTGGGCAAAAATTTGGCAGATGGATTAAAATGTGGGAAAATGCGAGGTTATCCACTTTGGCAGAAAAATAAAAAAGCAAATTATAATTTAAATGGGAAAAAATTGCAAAGTGCTGCAGCACACAGCGACCTGGGGTCCTTGTGCATGAAACACAAAAGGTTAGTATGCAAGTACAGCAAGTAATCAGGAAGGCAAATGGAATGTTGGCCTTTATTGCAAGGGAGATAGAGTATAAAAGCAGAGAAGTCCTGCTGAAACAGGGTATTGGTGAGGCCACACCTGGAGTACTGCGTACAGTTTTGGTCTCCGTATTTAAGGAAAGATATATTTTCATTGGCGGCAGTTCAAAGAAGGTTCACTAGGTTGATTCCGGAGATGAGGGGGTTGACAAGGTTGAGTAGGTTGGGCCTATACTCATTGGAGTTCAGAAGAATGAGAGGTGATCTTATTGAAACATATAAGATAATGAGAGGGCTTGACAAGGTGGATACAGAGAGGATATTTCCACTCATGGGGGAAACTAAAACTAGGGGGCATGGTCTCAGAATAAGGGGCCTCCTATTTAAAATTGAGATGAGGAGAAATTTCTTCTCTCAGATGGTTGTAAATCTGTGAAATTCTCTGCCCCAGAGAGCTGTGGAGGTTGGGTCATTGAATATATTTAAGGCGGAGATAGACAGATTTTTGAGCGATAAGGGAGTAAAGGTTTATGGGGAGTGGGCAGGGAAGTGGAGCTGAGTCCGTGATCAGATCAGCCATGATCTTATTGAATGGCGGAGCAGGCTCGAGGGGCCAGGTGGCCTACTCCTATTTGTTATGTCCTTATGTTCTCCTTTCATTTCTCAGCTGGGCCGATCTCACCACAGTCCAGAGAGAGGGACAAAAACATTTAAAGTAGACAGAGAGCAGTGGGCTCAGGGACAATCGCCGCTGAAGCAAGGTGCGACCGAGAAGTGTATATATATATATATATAAATAACAGTCAAAAGTAACTGAGATTTTATCGATTGCAACTTTTCAGACCGGGGTACCATTATTATCGAATTTTGCGAAGTTTTATAAACGGTGTGGGGGATGTATCTTTGGTAATTCAGATAAAAATGACATCTGTTCCAACCACCCATTTAACCTCACTGTACCCAAAGACAAAATCCTGCTTTGCGTTGCTTTCACTAATCGGAAAGGTTTGTGTCGGTATTTCGTCGGCCCAACTACCCAGATAACAGGAAGCTCTGAATGTAAAGACGGCGAACCCTACAATGATTTATGTATATTAATGTATGAGATAATTGTGCATTTTGAAATCATTCAATCCATACTTGGAAGATTTCTGATCGTAACTTTTAATCGTAGCGGCGCGTTTAAAACGACATGCATTGGAACATTTCGAATGCAGATCTGTAATAGTGAGATTTGACTGTCACTTTGCAAAGTCAATGCCAGACCTGTTAAAAAGGCTTTCTCGGCGAGCATTCGCCTCCAAATATAATGGTTTTTAAATTGCCCTTGCCCTGTTTTTCTAGCCCTCTCTGTAACTCGCATTAGGTGTAACTCTGTACCTCGAAGATATGAACTAAAAGTAATTAGAACAGGTAAGATCTCAATAAATTAAACGCAGGCGTGGTCGCGACCTTCAATACTGAAACTAAGGCGCGATTTGAATCAACAATCGCAGCCATAATTGTGCTGGAGAAGGAAGTTTATACATGACCTTTTGCTTAAATGCAGTTGCTCAGAAAACATTTTAACTATATCTTTATTTCCAAATAATCACTGGCCTCTTCCCAATTTTGCCCCATTTGCGTCTCATATTTTCTAACACGATTTTGGTCTCACTTTTGAAATCTTCACTGAACTAATGCGGCGCGAATGAATGACGCCTCAATTTATAAACATTCACACAACACAATCGCGCGGATTCCACTCACCCCAGTAGCACTCGGTCCCGCCGTTCCTTGCTGTGGGCCAACTATTGCACCCTTCAACATCAGTGATCCAAATTGCTTCAATGGTTACTTTTTAAAAACCCATCCGTCACAATAGGGACATAAAACGGTGATAGGTATTATACCAACCGATTTAACTAGTTGATGGGTAACACTTCAATAATCCCACACATCTAAAGTAATGAGCTGCTTAATCTAGCTCAGTGGGTAGCACCCTCGCCTCGGAGTCTGGAAAGTCGTGGCTTTAAATCCGACTCCAGGGATTTTGAGCACAAAAATAATTTGCTGTTTATGGGAGCTTGCAAACTGACTGCTGCATTTTCTCACATTACAAGCGCTTTGGGAGTGAGTTCGCGTTGGACGCAGCAGAAATGTAAGTATTTCGTCCAGTTTAGCAACGGGCGTTACTCGCCCAGAGATTGCAATGACATTATATTTAAAACAAATGGGAACAAGTTCATTGGAAAATTGGAAATGGAGGGTCACGTACACTTGGTCTGTGGCGCACAATTCTAGAGTCTGAGAGAGATCCAGGGAAACGCAACGCTGCAGATTACCAGAGACAACCCAGCTGCCGGAAATCTAATATGGGACTTCAATACAATAAATCCATTAACATCCAATCCGATAACAATTATCAATCTCTGTGGGAATTCCGCTCATGTTTTTGTGCTTTTCAAAAGCAGTAACAGGACATTTAGTACAGAGTGCAGGGCACAAAGGCCTCTGAGGCTGAACCACTATTGTATTTTAATCAGTCGAGGTGACATTGTATTATTACTGACACCAACATTTTTTAAAGGAATTATATGTCTCTAAAATACTGAGAATAACAATGTTTCTGCGGCCTGGTTTTGGCAGAGGCTGTATTTGGCATTTTGCAGTTGAGTACAGCTGTGGCTCAGTGGGCAGCACTCTCGTCTCTGAGTCAGAAGCTTGTGGGTTCAAGGCCCAGAGACCTGAGCACTATTTCGAAGAGCAATGGAGGTATCCTGGCTAATATTTATCCTCCAATCAACATAACAAAAACAGACTAGAAGGTCATTATCACATTGCTGTTTGTGGGATCTTGCTGTGCGCGAGTTGGCTGCCGCATTTCCCACATTACAACAGTGACTACACTTCAAAAAGTACTTCATTGGCTGTAAAGCGCTTTGAGAGGTCCGGTGTTGGTGAATGCAAGTCTTTCTTTTACAGAGTGAGATTGAATGTTGAAGTCGAGGTGCTCCCGTTGCAAGATCTTCAGAGAAAGACTGTACATTTTCCCCAACGATTGTACATGTTCACCAGAGCATCTGAGAGGATTGGAAACTGCGGGCGCGGCACATTGAAAAACATAGCGAGTTCAGCTCAGCTTTAACAGAACTATATTCAGTGATTCACTGAAGCTAACTTAAGATCGGTTCCGGTCTCTGGAAAAAGCAGAGAGTGAGTTTGAGATCAAATCTATAAATGAGCAGTGTTCCAGGAGGGTGTGTACAGATTAAAGATAGAAGCGGTCATTCTTTGAAGGTGTGCAACGCCTAGTTGCACGTTAATCGTTGCCGCTCCTTGACACATTCTCAATGAAACACTTATTAATACAGCACAACCTATTCTGTCGGAGATCGATGTGCGAATGCCTGTACGTGTTGTGCAGATACCTCAAACACTGCGGGTCCCCACATTCCTGGTCTATTGACCTTCGCTAATAACATTACCAGCGCTTGCCATCTAGCGGCGTGCTCTGTTACTGTGACTCTGTTAATGTCAAACTATGTTGCAATCTAAGGCAAGTGCATCTTTTGTCTTACTGCACCGCACTGATGCTGCCACGGAGCCTACTAGCCACCTGGAAAGTTTAAATGTGCTCACTGTTGTATTGTAGGAAACACAGCGGTACCTGGGGTAATTCCTCCTCTGCTCTCCTTGGAATAGAGCTGTGGGATCTTTCCGTTCCATCGGCGAGGGCAGACAGGGCCTCAGTTTAACGCAATGAGGTGCCAGCCTGGATTTTTATGCTCGAGTCTCTGGAGTGGGGCTTGACCAGACCGATTCCCGGGATGGCTGGACTGACATATGAGGAGAGACTGGATCAACTGGGCCTTTATACATTGGAGTTTAGAATGATGAGAAGGGATCTCATGCAAACATATAACATTCTGACGGGACTGGACAGAATGTTCCCGATGTTGGGGAAGTCCAGAACCAGGGGACATAGTCTAAGGATAAGGGGTAGGCCATTTAGGACTGAGATGAGGAGAAACTTCTTCACTCAGAGTTGTTAACCTGTGGAATTCCCTATCGCAGAGAGTTGTTGATGCCAGTTCATTGGATATATTCAAGAGAGAGTTAGATATGGCTCTTATGGCTAAAGGGATCAAGGGGTATGGAGAGAAAGCAGGAAAGGAGTACTGAGGGAATGATCAGCCATGATCTTATTGAATGGTGGTGCAGGCTCGAAGGGCCGAATGGCCTACTCCTGCACCTATTTTCTATGTTTCTATGACCCCAAAGTCTTCTGACTCAAAGTCCAATTGAGGCGAATTATATTGTTTCGTTAACCTGCCTTATACACATCTGCCCAATAGTTTGCATACATCTTAACTTGTTGATAGGAACAAATCTTGTTGCTCTGATTTTGGATCTTTCTATCAATGAGGAAAAAGTGCAAAAAAAACCCCCAACCCATTCTAATGCTCTAGGCCCACACCAGCAGAGAAGAATTTTAAGCAGAAATAGGACAGATTTGCTGATGCTTTCAAGGTTGGATAGCCAACACTGAGGATGACTACCAGGTGGAGCCAATTAAAATCTTCAAGAGGCAGAATCACTCTCTGGTATTTGAGGTGAATAGCATAGACGCCTTTAAGGGGAAGCTAGGTAAGCACATGAGGTAGAAAGGAATAGAAGGATATGCTGATAGGGTGAGATAAAGTACAGTGGGACGAGGCTCATGTGGAGCATAAACACCGGCATGGACCTGTTGAGCCAAATGGCCTGTTTCTGTGCTTGTAAATGCCATATAATTCTATTTACAATTGCCTGTAGTAAATCATAGAATCATAGAATGTTACAGCACAGAAGGAGGCCATTCAGCCCATTGCATCCTTACCAGCTCTCTGCACTAGTCCCACTCGCCCGTCCTTTCCCTGTAGCCCTGAAAAAAAATTTCCTTCGGGTACTTATCCAATTCCATTTTGGAAGCCACCATTGAATCTGCCTCCACCACCCTTTCAGGCAGTGTGTTCCAGATCCTAACCACTCGCTGCATAACATTTTTTTCCTCATGTAGCCTTTGGTTCTTCTGCCAATCACCTTAAATCTGTGTCCTCTTGTTCTCGACCCTTCTACCAATGGAAACAGTTTCTCTCCATCTACCCTAGACCCCTCATGATTTTGAACACCTCTATTAAATCTCCTCTCAACCTTCTCTTGCTCCAAGGAGAACAACCCCAGCTTCTCCCGTCTATCCACGTAACTGAAGTCCCTCATCCCTGGAACCATTCTTGTAAATCATTTCTGCACCCTCCCTAAAGTCTTCACATCCTTCCTAAAGTGCGGTGCCCAGAATTGGACACAATACTCCAGTTGAGGTCGAACCAGTGTTTTATAAAGGTTCATCATAACTTCCTTGCTTTTGTACTCTGTGCCTCTATTTATGAAGCCCAGGATCCCATATGCTTTTTTAACCACTTTCTCAACCCACCCTGCCACCTTCAATGATTTGTTGAAGGGGGACATTTATACACCAACTTTAATTTTGCAATAAAGTAGTTTTCACTTGGTGTATGAAGAGTGCCGCTCACGAGTGATTGGACTACAAATCGCACAGTTAAGGGGATTCAGACCCAAACTGCAGATCACAGCTCCTCAGGTCTAAATCCACAGTGCACTGTATGGTCAGGGGCATATGAACATAAGAACTTAAGAAATAGGAGCAGGAGTCGGCTATTGAGCCCCTCGAGGCTTCTCCGCCATTTAATACGATCATGGCTGATCTGATCTTGGCCTCAACTCCACTTCCCTGCCCGTTCCCCATAACCCTTGACTCTCTTACCATTCAAAAATCTGTCTATCTCCACCTTAAATATATTCAATGACCCAGCCTCATAGCTCTCTGGGGTAGAGAGTTCCAAAGATTCACGACCCTCTGAGACTATGCCCCCCAGTTCTATATTCCCCATGAGAGACAACATCCTCTCTGTACCTACCCTGTCAAGCCCCCTGAGTATCTTAGACATTTCAATAAAATAATATTGAGATGTTAAAGTGTCCAAAAAATCAAAGGGCTTCAAACAGCTATCAAAATCAGAAAGAAAGATTAGGAGTGGAAGAGCCGGTGTGATGCGGTTAAATTAGTTCATTTGAGAAAGTGTAAATGCACAGTAATTTTATTCCTGTCGTGTTGTAAAGACGACTCATTCTTGCTTGTAATTCCTCCCCCCGCCCCCAGCAAATCATAATTCTTTTCATTAGAGCGCTATTATTCCTACCAGAAATTTTTTTTAATGATAACTGCACCCCGCCATCAGTTTCTTTCACGCTGTACGCAAGTCAGTATCATTGAATGGCGGAGCAGGCTCGAGGGGCCAAATGGCCAACTCCGGCTCCTATTTCTTATGTTCTTATTTTCTCAACCTGCGAGCCAAATGCAGATGTTTGTGGTTCTCGCTAAAGCAGCAAGGCTCTCCACAACAACTGGAGCCGAAATTGCCTGTAAGAAGTCAAGTATACAGGAAGGCTTGCACCTAGCATGCCCATCACACTTCCCAAATCCAGCTATGTATAAAACACCAATTCATAAGTGAGCAATCTTTTTAAAAAAAAACAAACATAACAAAAAAAATGAGAAAGAAAAACAGAGATTTCCTGTTGATTTCTCTGATCACGAGCTCTGATCTCTGAGGAAAGGGGCCAAGCAGCTGCCAATTTAGAGAAGCGTTGGACAGAAAGAGCAATTAGCCACTAATTGATCTCGGGCTGTGCCTGTGACAGAAAGGAAGCTTCTCGTCAATTTTGCCACGGGATTGTTGTTTTTTCCACAGTGCAAATAGGGTTAAAAAAAACAAGTTCACTCACAGAAAACTGTCCAGCTTATTTTGATACACAATAGTCACAGAATATAACCATGATTCCGGTGTCAGATATCCAAGAGAACAGCCAAGCCATTCAATTCAAATACTAACATCCTGTTGTTTTGTTTGTATATATATATATATGTGTGTGTGTGTGTGTGTGTGTATATGTCAATTTTTTAATTTCATAACACTCCTGTGAAGCGCCTTGGGACATTTCACTATGTTAAAGGCGCTACATAAATACAAGTTGTTGCTGTTGTTGTTTGTACACATATATATATTTGATTGACAGCTCTATTCAAGTTACATATTTAAAATTCCTTTTCCTTGGTCAAATTTAAAAACAAATTATTTAGAATTGTAAAATCTTGCAGCACAGAAGAACAGAAGAAATAGGAGCAGGAGTAGGCCATTTGGTCCCTCGAGCCTTCTCCACCATTTAATAAGTCGTGGCTGATCTGATCATGGACTCAGCTCCACTTCCCTGCCCGCTCCCCATAACCCTTTACTCCCTTATCGCTCAAAAATCTGTCTATCTCCGCCTTAAATATATTCAATGACCCAGCCTCCACAGCTCTCTGGGACAGAGAATTCCACAGATTTACAACCCTCTGAGAGAAGAAATTCCTCCTCATCTCAGTTTTAAATGGGCGGCCACTTACTCTGAGACTATGTCCCATAGTTTTAGTTTCCCTATGAGTGGAAATATTCTCTCTGCATCCACCTTGTCGAGCTCTCTCATTATCTTATATGTCTCAATAAGATTACCTCTCATTCTTCTGAACTCCAATATGTATAGGCCCAACCTACTCAACCTATCTTCATAAGTCAACCCCCTCATCTCCAGAATCAACCTAGTGAACCTTCTCTGAACAGCCTCCTTGCAAATATATCCTTCGGAGACCAAAACTGTACGTAGTACTCTAGGTGTGACCTCACCAAAAACCTGTACAGTTGTAGCAGGACTTCTCTGCTTTTACACTCTATCCCCCAACATTCCATGCTGAAGGCCAACATTCCATTTGCCTTCATGATTACTTACTATACTGCATACTAACTTTTTGTGTTTCATGCATAAGGACCCCTAGGTCCCTCTGTACTGTAGCATTTACAATTTTTCCCCATTTAAACTATAATTTGATTTTCTATTTGTTCTGCCTCACTGTTTTCCACATTATACTCCATCTGCCAAATTTTTGGCCACTCACTTAGCCTGTCTATATCCCTTTGCAGATTGTTTGTGTCCTCCTCACAATTTGCTTTCCCACCCATCTTTGTATCATCAGCAAACATGGCTACGTTACACTCGGTCCCTTCATCCAAGTCATTAATATAGGTTGTAAATAGTTGAGGATCCAGCACCGATCTCTGCGGCACCCCACTAGTCACTGTTTGCCAACTGGAAAATGACCCATTTATCCCGACTCACTGTTTTCTGTTAGTTAGCCAATCCTCTATTCATGCTAATATTACCCCCAACCCCGTGAACTTTTATCTTGTACAGTATCCTTTTATGTGACACCTTATCGAATGCCTTCTGGAAATCCAAATACAGCACATCTACTGGTTCCCCCCTTGTCCACCTTGCTCGTTACATCCACAAAGAACTCCAGCAAATTTGTCAAACATGATTTCCCTTTCATAAAACTATGCTGACTCTACTTGATTGAATTATGCTTTACCAAATGTCCCGCTACTGCTTCCTTAATAATGGACTCCAGCATTTTCCCGACGACAGATGTTAAGCTAACTGGTCTATAGTTTCTTGCTTTTTGTCTGCCTCCTTTTTTAAATAGAGGCGTTACATTTGCGGTTTTCCAATCCGCTGGGACCGCCTCAGAATCCAGGGAATTTTGGAAGATTACAACCAATGCACCCACTATCTCTGCAGTCACTTCTTTTAAGACCCTAGGATGTAAGCCATCAGGTCCAGGGGACTTGTCCGCCTTTAGTCCCATTATTATACCAAGTACCACTTCATTAGTGATAGTGATTGTATTACGTTCCTCCCTCCCTCTAGCCCCTTAATTATCCACTATTGGGATGTTTTTAGTGCATTCTACCGTGAAGACTGATACAAAATATTTGTTCAACATCTCTGCCATTCAGGAGGCCATTCGGCCCATTAGTGACTATTCCAATGCATTCCTGGTTTGCCTCCCACATGCTACACTACGTAAACTAGAGGTGATCTAAAACTCAGCTGTCCGTGTCCTAATTAGCACCTAGTCCCGCTAAACCATCACCCCCTGTGCTCGCTGACCTACATTGGCTTCCGATTAAGCAATGCCTCGATTTCAAAATTCTCATCCTTATTTTCAAATCCTTCCATGGCCTTGCCCCTCCCTATCTCTGTAATCTCCTCCAGCCCCACAACCCCCCAAGATGTCTGTGCTCCTCTAATTCTGCCCTCTTGAGCATCCCTGATTATAATCACTCAACCATCGGTGGCCGTGCCTTCAGCTGCCTGGGCCCCAAGCTCTGGAACTCCCTCCCTAAACCTCTCCACCTAACTACCTCTCTTTCCTCCTTCAAGATGCTCCTTAAAACATATCTCTTTGACCAAGCTTTTGACCACCTGCGCTAACTTCTACTTATGCGGCTCAGTGTCAAATTTTTAATGCATAATACTCCTGTGAAGTGCCTTGGAATGTTTCACTACGTTAAAGGTGCTATATAAATACAAGTTGTTGTTGTTGTTCTTCTTGTTGTCATGTCTGTGACAGCTCTTTGAAAGAACTATCCTATTTAGGCCCACACCCCAGCTTTTCCCCCTTAATCTGCAAATTAGTCATCTACAAATACACGTCCAATTGCCTTTTGAACATTACCATGGAATCTGATTCCACCACCTTGTCAGGTGGTGCGTTCCACATATGTGTGAAAAAAAATTCTCCTCACTTCCCATCTAGGTCATTTGCTAATTATTTTAAATCTATGACTCCTGGTTACTGGCCCACTTGGTAGAGTCTTGTTCCAACTGATTAGTCTATCTGAAGTCATCAGGGAAAGATTGACAGACCAGAGAGAATCTATGGACAGCCAGCAACAAACCAATATATAAAGGGTAATATTCAGGGCCAGGTTTACTTTGCAATTTAGCATAGCAGATACAACTATTTATTATTTTCCATCTTCACAACGTAGCAGCTTGCTAGGTCACTTCAGACAACATTAAGAGTCACATGTTCTTGAAGACCATTACTGAACTAGTTGGATTCTTGTGGCCACTCATGAATTCAGTTTTACTAACTTACCGAGGTGAAATTGAACTTATGATCATTGAGTTGCTAGTCCAGCACGATAGCCACTCCAGTACTCTACATGAGGCAGTGTCCTAGGCCCAACCATCTTCAGCTGCTTCATCAATGACCTTGCCTCCATCATAAGGTCAGAAGTGGGGATGTTCACTGATGATTGCACAGTGTTCAGTTCCATTCGCAACTCATCAGATAATGGAGCAGTCCATGCCCACATGCAGCAAGATCTGGACAGCACCAGGCTTGGGCTGATAAGTGGCAAGTAACATTCACACCACACAAGTGCCAGGCAATGACTATCTCCAACAAGCGAGAGTCTAACCACCACCCCTTGACATTCAACAGCATTACCATTGTCGAAACCCCTTCAACATCCTGAGATCACCATTGACGAGAAACTTAGCTGGACCAGCCACATAAATACTGTGGCTATAAGAACAGGTCAGAGGCTGGGTGTTCTGCAGCGAGTGAATCACTTCCTGACTTCCCAAAGCCTTTCCATCCCCAAAAGACTCAAGACAGGTTTGTAATGGAATACTCTTTACTTGCCCGGATGAGTGCAGCTCCAACAACACTCAAGAAGCTCGACACCATCCAAGACAAAGCAGCCCACTTGATTGGCACCCCATCCACCACCTTCAACACTCACTCCCTCCACCACCGGCGCACCGTGGATGCAGTGTGTACCGTCTACATGATGTTCTGCAACAACTCGCCAAAGCTTCTTTGGCAGCACCTCCCAAACCCGTGACCTCTATCACCTAGAAGGACAAGGCAGCAGGTGCATGGGAACACCATCACCTCCAAGTTCCCCTCCAAGTCACACACCATCCTGATCTGGAAATATATCGCCATTCTTTCATCGTCGCTGGGTCAGAATCCTGGAACACGCTCCCTATCAGCACTGTGGGAGCACCTTCACCACAGGGACTGCAGCGGTTCTTCTCAAGAGCAATTGGGCAATTGGGGATGGGCAATAAATGCTGGCCTTGTCAGCGGTGCCCACATCTTGTAAATGAATAAATAAAGATAATTAAACTCCAATTAATCATGGAATTCCCTACCTAACAGCATCATGGGAGCACTGTCAGTACAAGGACTGTGGTTCAAGGAGGAGATCCAACACCACCTGCTCAAGAACAACTAGGGGTGCTCAATAAATACAGCTTTGCCAATGTATCCCTCACCCAGAGAACAAATTCTCTGAGAAAGGAGAATTAAGCCTGTAACTCTCGAAAATCTACATTATGTCATTGATGCTGTTTAATTATTCATTTGCTGTTTAACAAATTTGTTTGCCAGTGTTTGGCAGTTTTTAATCCAAAGTCCAGCAACATGATTTTCTACCAACTTCGCAAGTCAAGGGAGGTCATAAGGGCATGTGACTCAGAAGCTTAAACAGCAACAAGGCCTTTCTGTTCAACTCCTGGGCATGCTACGAGTTACCCATGTATTGGGCAGATAAAGGCACGGTCCAGTCCGCGGGGCGCCTCTCCTGCAAGAGTGCTCTGAGATCCTGAATCTGTGAAAATATAGAGTAACAAGCCAAAAGGTGCAACAGTGCTACCTAGCCACAGTGTCAGCTGTGGGTCAGTCGGTAGCACTACTCGCCTCTAGGCCAGAAGGGTGTGGGTTCAAATCCCACTCCAGGGACTTGAGCACATAACTCCAGGGGAGCGCTGCACTTTTGGAGGTGCTATCTTTTGGATGAGATGTTAAACCGAGGCCCTGTCTGCCCTCTCAAGTGGACGTAAAAGATCCCATGGCACTATTTCAAAGAAGAACAGGGGAGTTATCCCCAGTGTCCTTGGCCAATATTTATCCCCAATCAACATAACAAAAGCAGATTATCTGGTCATTATCACATTGCTGTTTGTGGGATCTTCCTGTGTGCAAATTGGCTGGCTGCTGCCTTTCTCACATTACAACAGTGACTACACTCCAAGAGTACTTCGTTGACTGTAAAGTGCTTTAAGATGTCTGGCGGTCATGAAAAGCGCTATATAAATGTAAGTCTTTCTGTAGACTGTTCTCCATAGGGAGTATCTGGCCGACGACAACCTTAAAGGGACAGGCCAGGTTAGCAGCTGGATAATACAATCATGTTCCAACCCAAGAGCTACATTACACGACATCAGCCTATGTTTTCCAACAAAAGTATCTCAAAATGGCTCATTTTGAATGTAAAAAACAATGTTATTTTGGAGTGAAACTGTTACTAATTTTTATCTGCTCTTATCAGTTGTTATACTGAGTGTGGTAACTACATGAATCCATTATATGTCATAATTATAATCTATATTCCAAACGTAGCTTCCCAGTAATGAATATTCAGTGGTGAACTTGCAGCAATTACACCACACTCATTACATTTTGAACAGGAACTTCACAAATTACAAATGAGAACTGTTGTGTGCAAATAAAAATGAATTCAAAAAGGAAATTAATCTAACCACATGAATTTCATATATGCATTATCTTTTAAAATAAATACGCTGAAATAAATCCAAGTCTGGAATTTTATTCTGGGCTTCATTCAAGTTTAGATTTCTTCAAGTAGTTCGTCTAGTGTTACCAAATCCTTTGTGCAATTATTATATTTGAATCCTTTCCAGGAATCTCGTAAGTGCTTTATGATTACTGCATTAATATAAAGCAAGAAATAACTTACAGTACCATTCACATCCTCAGGATGTTACAACATACTTCATAGCCAATTAATTGCTTTACTATTGTTTTATACTCCAGGGACTTGAGCACAAAAATCTGTGCAGTGCTGAAGGGCTGCTGCACTGTCAGAGGTGCTGTCTTTCAGATGAGACATTAAGCCGAGGCCCCGTCTGCTCTCTCAAGTGGACGTAAAAGATTCCATGGCACAATTTAGAAGAGCAGGGGAGTTATCCCCGGTGTCCTGGGCTAATATTTATCCTCCAATCAACATAACAAAAACAGATGATCTGGTCATTATCATATTGCTGTTTGTGGGAGCTTGCTGTGCGCAAATTGGCTGCTGCATTTCCCACATTACAACAGTGACTACACTCCATTGGCTGTAAAGTGCTTTGGGATGTCTGGAGGTCGTGAAAGGCGCTATATAAATCCAAATCTTTATTTTTTTTTTAAACAAACATGGCAGCCAATTTGGGTACAGCAAGAAACCACACCAACAGTAAATTAAATAAATGACCAGGTAATTTATTTTGATGAGGGATGCACGTTGATCAGAATTCACCTGCTCTTCTTCAAACAGCACCTTAGGACCTTTTACGTCCACCTGAGAGGACAGACGGGATCTCGGATTAACGCCTTATCCGAAGTCGGCACCATCTGACAGGTCAGTACTGGGACTGAATTCTCATCTTAGATTTTGTTCTGAGGTTGCTGGAGTGGACTTGAACCCCACAACCTTCTGACTCAGAGGCAAGAGTGCTACCCACTGAGCCAAACTGGGTACCATTATACATACCTGTCTAGATCACAATTGACACAGCTGCCACTCTTTGACAGCTCAGTATGTGTCACTGAACCACAGGTACCAAGAAGTTGCTAGGACCTGTACTGAGTTACCTAATCCCAGCAAAAACAGACTGCCTTAAGATAAACGCGTGCAAATTGGCTACAGGTATTATCAAAAAGAAAAAAAAGACTTGCATTTATATAGCGCCTTTCATGACCACTGGACGTCTCAAACACTTTACAGCCAATGAAGTACTTTTGGAGTGTAGTCACTGTTGTAAAGTGGGAAACGCAGCAGCCAATTTGCGCACGGCAAGCTCCCACAAACAGCAATGTGATAATGACCAGATAATCTGTTTTTAGTGATGATGATTGAGGGATAAATATTGGTCAGGACACCGGGGATATTTGCCCTGCTTTTCTGCAAAATAGCGACCATGGGATCTTTTACTTCCACTTGAGAGAGCTGACGGGGCCGCAGTTTAACTCCTCATCCAAAAGCTGGCACCTCCGACAGTGCAGCACTCCCTCAGCACGGCTGTGGAGTGGGACTTAAACCGACAATCTTCTGACTCAGAGGCAAGGGTGTTACACACGCAGCCAAAGCTGACACTGTGACGTCCCTTCATTAAGTTGTAATGGTAATAGTATGTGCCTCTTTAAACTTCATGTCTGCGGCACATAATTACTAATTTACAAAGAACACTTTCTTTTCCTCTGCTCTGCTGTAATCTACCATACTCGTGTGAACATCAGCAAATTGGTTGCCTCAGATATGAGCTGTGATCTGGATTGATGTGACTGGTTGGCCCTGTGTGTTGAATTAGAAGAGGCTTTCCTGCCCAACACCTAGAATTCAGTTCCCAACAGCCCAGGGAACTACTCATTTAAAAAAAAAAATCCATTCTTGACATATGGGCGTCACTGGGAAGGCCATTATTTATTGGCCATCCCTAGTTGTCCTTGAGAAGGTGATGGTGGATCTCCTCCTTGAACTGGTGCAGTCCTTGTACTGAGGGTGCTCCCATGATGGTGTTAGGTAGGAGATTCCCCGATTAATTGGAGTATAATTTTTATTTATTCACTCACGAGATGTGGGCATCGGTGACAAGGCCGGCATTTATTGCCCATCCCCAATTGCCCTTGAGAAGGTGGTGGTGAGCTGCCTTCTTGAACCGCTGCAGTCCGTGTGATGAAGGTGCTCCCACAGTGCTGCTGGAGAGGGAGTTCCACGATTTTGACCCAGCGACGATGAAGGAACAGCCGATATATTTCCAAGTCAGGAAAGTTTGTGACTTGGTGGGGCATCTTCTTTCAATAATATCAGTTCTTAAAAACACCTCAGTCACTGATGCATTCAACACCTTACTAAGACTATCAATGATACATATAACTATGAAAGCAGAAAGGGAAAGTTTGCCTGACCCAAACATCTCTCCTGCAGAGATTATGCTTCGTAGACTAAATAGGTTCAAGGAGTCTGAAGTGGAGTTTCAATATCAAATCCTTCTAGTTTCAAAAGGCACAATGGTCTATCAGCAGCAACTGCCCCTCGAGGCTGCTCCGCCATTCAATAAGATCATGGCTGATCTGCTACCTCGACTCTATTTTCCTGCCCGATCCCCAGTGTCCATGCTAAGGCAATATCTGGGGCCAAATCTGTTCACCCTGCACAGGCAAGCATTTTAACTCTTGTGGCTAGAAGCACTGGAGGAGCTGATGTTAGGGCACAAGTTCATGCCAACTTTTATTTAAAGCTGGTGAAGTAATTTCATGGTGGTGAAGTTCTACGCAATCTGATGATGCATGTCATCATATGAGAATATCAGTTGAAATGGACACTCAGTGCTGGCCATTGTCCATTTCCTCCCCTACCCCTATCCTCCCCATTGCTGTATGGCTAGTATTAATGAGTGGTAAACCAACTTTAAGCCCAAGTTGGCTTTTCCTTTCAATCTTAAATTGGCTGGAATAAAAATAGTAATGAGTTCTTTCACTTTTTGTTTTACACATTCAGCACAATGGTGTGTACTATAGAATATTATAAGATAGAGAGACTGGTTTTGGTATTATACAGGGTGGATGTTACAATTTGTGTCATCTCCAGCAGTCTTTACTCTGGGTCACAGCGAAATGGCAATGTCTGTTAGCAGATCCATATCTCCAATGTCTGAAACTTGTGTGAGTTAGATAGCGTGTTACAAGACTGACAATTATGTTTATCTCTGCAGGTCAGGTTGGTAGCCCACTCCAAAAAGGTGAAAAATGCCATGCTGTCTAACCAGATAATTCAGGCTAAAACTTGTAACCAGATTTATCCACAAAAATATAATTACATAGAAGCATAAGTTGACCCAATAATCAGCAGTGCAATGCTTGATTTATATAAAACTATCCCCAAAATTAATTAAAAGTCCAAAAGCTTAATGTCCTTTCCAGAATCTTTAAACTGAGTCTTTGATGACTGTAATATATTGAGCCCCTCCCACTGTTGTATCATTGACACCACTCGTCAAACAGGCAATTGGAGGAAAACTAATAGCATTTATATTAATCAAAGAACGCCGCAACACCTTCGAACAAAGAAGTTCTTTGGCTGCCACTCATGTTATTAATCAACTTCGTCATTTAGGTAGATAGCAGACAACTGGTAACTTCTAGTAGTTTCATTGTTTTCAGTGCCTGATTCGTATATCAAGTAGCTTGGTTCCAAGAACAACAGTACAGTTTCCAACAAGTACTTACATGTTTTGCATTTAACCTTTCAAACAATTTCTGCTGCAGTAATCGGTGGGCGTATATAACGATTTCATAGGAACATAGAAACAGTAGGCCATTCAGCCTCTCAAGCCTGTTCTGTAGATCACAGCTAATCTGTACCTCAACTCTATTTGCCAGCCTTTGTTTTATATCCCCTGAAACCCTTACCCAACCTAAATCGATTGATCTCAGTCTTGAAAGCTCCAATGGTCCCCCAGCATCCACAGCCTTTTGGGGGAAGAGGGTTCCAGATTTCCACTAACCTTTTGCGGAAAAAGTGCTTCCTGTGTCAGCTGTGGCTCAGTGGGCAGCAAAAAGGTTGTGGGTTCAAGTCCCACTCCAGAAACATGAGTGCATAAATCCAGGCTGACACTCTAGAGCAGTGCTGAGGGAGCACTGCAGAGTCGGAGGTGCTATTTTTTGGATGAAATGTTAAACCGAGGCCCCGTCTGTTCTCTCAGGTGAATGTAAAAGAACAAAGAGCGGGGGAGTTATCCCCGGTGTCCTGGCCAATATTTATCCCTCAATCAATATAATAAAAAAAATAGATTAGCTGGTCATTATCACATTGCTGTGTGTGGGAGCTTGCTTGTGCGCAAATTGGCTGCCATGTTTCCTACATTATGACAGTGACTACACTTCAAAAGCACTTCATTGGTTGTAAAGCATTTGAGACGTCCGGTGGTCGTGAAAGGTGCTATATAAATGCAAGTCTTTCTTTCTTTCCTGATTTCAATCCTCTGCTGCCTTTCATCTGCGATCGGTTTTCATGGCAATGTATAATCCTGGTTCCAATCCCAGCTATCCCATTGCAGCCACCAAATTCTGACAATTAATTTTACAATTCAAGCTTTGCCTTGTAAATGCTTGTGCTCAACACAAAAGCCAATGATTTTAAGCAAGCCAACGCTTTCTATGAACTGAAGGATGACTCTGTATGCAAAGTTATCGGGGATAGAGATCCCTGACCATGGATCTGTTTATTGTTTCGCAATTGAAACTACGCACCCATGTAACTTCATAGGACTTCAAGTAATGCCAGCCACTTCTGTAACAGACTAAATCGCTAAACAGGGATTATTCACAGATAATCATTTATGGAGCAAGCAGCAACAGTGCGTTTTTAAAGTTAGCCCCAGTAACACAGCAACACTCCAGTTGAGTTCCTTTGATTGGCTTTCTTTGTCAGCCATGGCTCAGTGAGTAGCACTCTTGCCTCTGAGTTACAAGGTTGTGGGTTCAAGTCCCACACCATGGCACAAAAAATTCTAGGCTGACACTCCTGTGCAGTACTGGGGGAGCGCTGCACTGTCAGAGGTGCTGTCTTTTGGATGAGATGCTAAATTGAGGCCCCGTCTGGTCTCTCGGGTGGACGTAAAAGATCCCAGGGCACTATTTTGAAGAAGAGCAGGGGAATTATCCCTGATGTCCTGGCAAATATTTATCCCTCAATCAATATCTCAAAAACAGGATTATCTTGTCATTATCAAATTGCTGCTTATGGGAGCTTGCTGAACGCATAATGACTGCCATGCTTCCTGCATTACAATAGCGACGACACTTCAAAAAGTACTTCATTGGCTGTAAAGTGCTTTGGGATGTCCTGAAGTCCTGAAAGGTGCTATTCTGTGAGGGTTGTAAATCTTTGGAATTCTCTGCCCCAGAGAGCTGTGGAGGTTGGGTCATTGAATATATTTAAGGTGGAGATAGACAGATTTTTGAGCGATGAGTTATGGGGAGCGGGCAGGGAAGTGGAGCTGAGTCCATGATCAGATCAGCCATGATCTTATTAAATGGCGGAGTAGGCTCGAGGGGCTGAATGGCCTACTCTTGCTCCTACTATTTTTGGAGTGTAGTCACTGTTGTCACGTGGGAAACGTGGCAGCCAACTTGCGCACAGCAAGCTCCCACAAACAGCAATATGATAATAATCAGATAATCTGCTTTTGTTATGTTAATTGAGGGATAAATATTGGCCAGGACACCGGGGATAACTCACTTGCTCTTCTTCAAAATAGTGCCGCAGATCCTTTACGTCCAACTAAGAGGGCAAGCAGGGCATCAGTTTAACTTCATCCAAAAGACAGTACCTCCAACAGTGCAGCACTCTCTCAGCACTGCACTGGGAGTGTCAGCCTAGATTTATATGCTCAAATTCCTAAAGTGGGACTTGAACCCACAATCCTCTGACTCAGAGGTAAGTGTGCTACCCACTGAGCCACAGCTGGTACCATTTTCATATGGTCATGAGCCATAGGAAACACAGGCTTATATATTCTAACTAGCCAGCATCAGTGTAATAAATTCTATGGTGCCTACAATGTTCACCAGCTATGAAATCTGAAAGAAGTATTAAAACACACAGGGTTCTCCAGATCTGTTGATGGTTGCCTAGTTGTCAGCCCCAAAGCAGCCATTCCATCTCTTCAAACAGTTCCCCCTGCTATGCCCATACTGTCTGAAGTTGCCTGTGCTGTGCATGACTGCTCCAACTACCGTCCTCGCTTATTAATCATCTACATGCTACTCCTCAGCATCATCATCCACAGCATGGGGTCAGCCTTCCCATGTATGCTGTTCACATTGACCTCTACTTCTGCACCACCACTGACTAATTGCTCCAATATCCGATTGGCTTTCCAGCATTGAGTCTTGAACAAGCTGAAATTGCCATCAGCATAACCAAAGTCATAGTTCTTAGTGCCCTCCCGTACCTATGAGCCACTGATTCCTGCTCTATTGACCTCCTCAGGCTAAGCAAAGTGGTGCACAACCTCAGCACTACCCTGACCGCACCATCCTGCCCCACCTCTAGGACATGGCCACTTATGCCCCTGTCGCACTCCCTCCATTGCTGAAATCTAAAACTGTGCCTTCACCGCTTATAGAACCGAATACTCAAAAAGTGGTTCTTACCAGTCTCCCCCTTCTTCGCCCTTCATGGACTCCAGTTAACCAAGATTCTAAAGTCCGAGTCCTTCCTCACACAAACCCGCATGTACATCAGCCCTTTCCTTGCCAAGTTCCCCAGGCTCTACATCCCCCAATGTATCAACGTCAAGTTCCTCCTCCTTATTTTTACATTTCTTTACAGTCTGCTCCACCAGATCTTTCTGGCTCTCAGGTTTGTCCAGAGTACGGCCCTACATAAGAACATAAGAAATAGGAGCAGGAGTAGGCCATTCGGCCCCTCGAGCCTGCTCCACCATTTAATAAGATCATGGCTGATCTGATCATGGACTCAGCTCCACTTCCCTGCCCACTCCCCATAACCCTTATCACTCAAAAATCTCTCTATCTCCACCTTAAATATATTCAATGACCCAGCCTCCACAGCTCTCTGGGTCAGAAAATTCTATAGATTTACAATCCTCACAGAAGACATTTCTGCTCACCTCATACATAGCTCACAAGCAGCTCAATTCTATTTCTGCTTGTATTTTTTTAAAGCTCACTGGTTTGTCCAGTTAGAATTTCATGGGACTGGAAGTAGCAGGAGTTTTTCTTTACTAAGGTCTTTAGGGAAGGAAATCTGCCGTCCTTACCCGGTCTGGCCTATATGTGATTCCAGACCCACAGCAATGTGGTTGACTCTTAAATGTCCTCTGAAGTGGCCTAGGGAGCCACTCAGTTGTACTGCAGCGGTTCAAGAAGGTGGCTCACCACCACCTTCTCTCGGGCAATTAGGGATGGGCAATAAATGCCGGCCTTGCCAGCGATGCTCACATTCCAGGAACGAATGAAGAGAAAACAAGAGACTAGTGGATCAATCCTAAATCAGGGCACCCAGACCTATTAGTGTCCACAGCTTGAGATGTATTTAAGTCAATGGGGATATTAATTTAAATGTTATATGTGACTCACTGAGTTCCATGATATGCAGCCAACAAACACTTGGACAGTCTGCTCTAACCATGCGTCTCAGCTTGAACCTTCCAATCCTCCAGCTCAGGGTTACTGCCAATCCCTCACTCCCTCTGTTCCGTCACTGGCAGCCAATCTTTCAATCACTCGGACCCTGCTCTTCAGAACTCTGTCTCAATCCCACATGGCATTGCAGCAGCTCCTTTTGTCACTTGTTCACAGTGTCAGCTGTGGCTCAGTGGGCAGCACTCTCGCCTCTGAGTCAGAAGGTCATGGGTTCAATTCCTACTCCAGGGACTTGAGCACAAAAGAAATCTAGGCTGACACGGCAGTGCTGTGGGAACGCTGCACTGTTGGCGGTGCCGTCTTTTGGAATGGAGTATAAAAGCAGGGAATTCCTGCTCCAACTGTACAGGGCGTTAGTAAGACCACACCTGGAGTACTGCGTACAGTTTTGGAGGCAGTTCAGAAAAGATTCATGAGGTTGATTCCTGAGATGAAGGGATGTCATATGAAAAGAGGTTGAGCAGGTTGGGCTTATACTCATTAGAGTTTAGAATAATGAGAGGTTATCTTATTGAAACATATAAGATTCTGAGGGGGCTGGACAGGGTAGATGCAGAGAGGATGTTTCCCCTCATGGGGGAATCTAGAACTAGGGGGCATAGTTTCAGAATAAGGGGTCGCCCATTTAAGACAGAAATGAGGAGGAATTTCTTCTCTCAGAGAATCGTGAATCTTTGGAATTCTCTACCCCAGGAAGCTGTGGAGGCTGGGTCATTGAAGATATTTAAGGTGGAGATAGATTTTTGAATGATAAGGGAGTCAAGGGCAGGGAAGTGGAGCAGAGGCCAGGATCAGATCAGCCATGATCTTATTGAATGGTGGAGCAGGCATGAGGGGCCAAATGGCCTACTCCTGCTCCTATTTCTTTTGTTGTTATGAGACATTAAACCGAGGACCCATCTGCTCTCTCAGGTGGACAATCCCATGGCACTATTTTGAAGAAGAGCAGGAGAGTTATCCCCGGTGTCCTGGCCAATATTTATCCCTCAATCAACACAACACAAAAACAGATTATCTGGTCATTATCACATTGCTGTTAGTGGGAACTTGCTGTGCGCAAGTTGGCTCTGCATTTTCCACATTACATCAGTGACTACACTCCAAAAGTACTTCAGTGGCTGTAAAGTGCTTTGAGATGTCCGGCAGTCGTGAAAGGTGCTATATAAATCCTAGTCTTTCTTTTTTAAAATAATCTGCCTTGTTGAACTTGCATGCAGAGCCCACATCTTGTCTTCTCTTCCCAATGTATAGATACTGTAAGTCACAAACAGGAGCAACCTGTAGGAATTAACTGGCAATGTTCGCTAAGAAGAATAATGGGGGGGGGGGGGGGGGTTATTTGAGTCAAAACAGTCAACAATTAATTAATATTAATGGCGCATTCTATAAATGGAAGGAGCTGGGTTTTTTACTGCTGTTACGAATGGATCAGTCCTAAATCAGAACAAATAGACTGGCCACAGTTCCAATCTCCATATTATACAAAGGATATAGAGGTGCAAACAAAGATTTCCAAGAATTATACCAGAACTGAGAGGCTACAACTATCAGGATAGATCTTGGCTGATCATTTTTGCAACTTCAGTACCCCATTCCTGTTTTCTCTCCATGCCCCTTGATCCCTTTAGCCATAGGGGCCACATCTAACTTCCTTTTGAATTTTTTCAACGAACTGGCCTCAACAACTTTCTGTGGTAGAGAATTCCACAGGTTTACAGTTCTCTGAGTGAAGAAGTTTCTCCTCATCTTGGTCCTAAATGGCTTACCCCTTATCCTTAGACTGCGACCCCTGGTTCTGGACTTCCCCAACATCGTGAACATTCTTCCTGCATCTAACCTGTCCAATCCCGTCAGAATTTTATATATGTTTCTATGAGATCCTCTCTCATTCTTCTAAATTCCAGTGAATATAAACCTAGTCGATCCAATCTTTCTTCATATGTCAGTCCTGTCATCTCGAGAAGGCTAAAGTCTTCCTAATAGAAGTCTTTAAACTGATGAAGGGGTTTGATAGGGTAGACATAGAGAAGACATAGTAGAAAACTAGAGGTCATAAATATACGATAGTCGCTAATAAATCCAATAAGGAATTCACGAGAAACTTCTTTACCCAAGAGGGAAAGAAAAGAAAGCCTTGCATTTCTACAGCGCCTGTCACAACCTCAGGACATCCCAAAGCACTTTACAGCCAATGAAGTACTTTTGAAGTGCGGTCACTATTGTAAACGCGGCAGCCAATTTGCAAGTTCCCATAAACAGCGCTGTGATAATGACCAAATAATATGTTTGTCTAGTGCTGTTGATTGAGGAATAAATATTGGCCCAGACACCAGGGAGAACTCCCCTGCTCTTTTTCGAAATAGTTCCATGGAATAATTTACATCCACCTGAGAGCGCAGATGGGGGTCTCGGTTTAATGCCTCCTCTAAAAGATGGTACCTCCAACAGTGCAGCACCTCCTCAGTACCGCACTGGAGTGCCAGTCTAGATTGTGTGTTCCAGTCTCCAGTGGGACTTGAACACACAGCCTTCTGACTCAGAGGCGAGAGTGCTACCAACTATACAGGCTATTGGTGAGGCCACACCTAGAGTACTGCATACAATTTTGGTCTCCTTATTTAAGGAGGGATATATTTGCATTGGAGACAGTTCAGAGAAGATTCACTGAGTTGATTCCGGAGATGAGGGGGATGACTTATGAAGAAAGGTTGAGTAAGTTGGACCTATACTCATGAGAGTTTAGAAGAATGAGAGGTGATCTTATTGAAACATATAAGATACTGAGGGAGCTTGACAAGATAGATGCAGAGAGGATGTTTTCCCTCATGGGGGAATCCAGAACTAGAGGGCATAGTTTCAGAATAAGGAGTCACCCAATTGAAACTGAGATGAGGAGGAATTTCTTCTCTCAGAAGGTTTTAAATCTGTGGAATTCTCTGCCCCAGAGAGCTGTGGAGACTGGGTGATTGAATATATTTAAAGTGGAGATAGACAGATTTTTGAGCGATGAGGAAGTGAAGGGTTATGGGGAGCGGGCAGGGAAGTGGAGCTGAGCCCATGATCAGATCAGCCATGATCTTATTGAATGGCGGAGCAGGCTCGAGGGGCTAAATGGCTGACTCCTGCTCCTATTTCTTATGTTCTTATGTTCTAACTGAGCCACAGCTAACACCAGAGATTGGTTAGATTGTGGAACTTGCTATCACATAATGTAGTTGAGGCAAATAGCAGATGAATTTAAGGAGAGGCTAGGTAAGTATGAGGGATTAAGGAATAGAAGATACGCTGATAGGGTTAAATGAAGTCGGATGGGAGGAGGCTCGTGTGGAGCAGTTGGCAAATTTTCAGTACTGTAAATTCAGTTTAATGTAATAATACATTGACACTCACACAAGCTTACCCTTGATGCAGAGCAGAAACTCCTCTGCAACAACACTAAACTTGGGAGTGTAAACAGGGAGCAAAGAGCCAAACAGACTTGAAAGCAAAGTGGAGCAAGACTCTCTCTTCATCCTGGCATCAGATCAAGTGCTTCAGGCTGCAGTTACATGAGAAGGGCAGCAGTTGTGCCCCAAAACTAAACCTTTTCACACCAAGTAGTGCAAATACAGAAAATGCAGGAAATCTCAGCAGGTCAGGCAGCATCTGTGCAGAGGAAGCAGAGTTAACGTTTCGGGTCGATGACCCTTCGTCAGAACTGGAGAGTGTTTGAAAAGAACAGATTCTTAATAAGCAGTGAAAGAACAAAAGGGAAGATCTGTGATAGGCTGGAAGACAGGAGAGATTAGAGAGACAAAAGGGATGATGGGCCAAAGTCAAATGCTAATGCCAGGAGTTAGAAAAACATTAGTTGAGATAGGGTGTGACACAGCCCAGCTGTGTCTCTTTTCTCTTGAAAAAAGAAGGCTGAGAGGGTGACCTAATCGAGGTCTTTAGAACTATGAAAGGTTTTGATAGAGTGGATACAGAGAGAATGTTTCCACTTGTGGGGAAGAGCATAACTAAAGGCCATCGATATAAGATAGTCACCCAGAAATCCAATAGGGAATTCAGAAGAAACTTCTTTACCCAGAGGTGGTGAGAATGTGGAGCTCGCTGCCACAGGGAGGGATTGAAGCATTTAAGGGGAGACTAGACAAGCATGAGGGAGAAGGGAATAGAGGGTTGTGCTGATAAAGTTAAAGGAGGAAAGACGAGAGGAGGCTCGAATGAAGCATAACAACAACAACTTGTATTTATATAGCACTTTTAACTTCACAGGAGTATTACGTGATAAAAATTTGACATCGAGCCACACAAGTAGAAATTAGGGCAAGTGACCAAAAGCTTGGTCAAAGAGGCAGGTTTTAAGGAGCGTCTTGAAGGAAAAAAGAGAGGTCGAGAGGCAGAGAGGTTTAGGGAGGGAGTTCCAGAGCTTGGGGCCCAGGCAGCTGAAGGCACGGCCACCAATGGTTGAGCGATTAGAATCAGGGATGTTCAAGAGGGCAGAATTAGAGGAGTGCAGACATTTCGGTGGGGAGGGGTGGGGGGGTGGGGGAGCTGGAGGAGATTACAGAGATAGGGAGGGGTCAGGCCATGAAGGGATTTGTAAACAAGGATGAAATAAAAACCAGCATGGACTGGTTGGGCCGAACCGCCTGTTTCTATGCTGTTTTTTCTATGTAACCCTATGTAGAATGAGCAGTGCATCATCATTCCAACAATAAATCATTGTTAACACACACCTGGGACTGGACGCTGTCAGTCAAAGCTTCAAAGAATTGCCATTTCTTCCCTCGCTTCCCTTTATTGACTTCCCAATTTACCTCAAATGATTCTCAGCACTTCCTTGCTCATTATGTTTTGGTAAATCTCTGCCTACATCTGTTTGCAATATTAAAAGCATTCGATTTATCACAGAATGGACGGAAACCCCATTAAACGCCTGTTCTGTTGCAGAGGTCTGAGTCAGTGATGGGACTCTCAAGGTCGCCACAGCAGAGCGGACTAACTTTTCCACGACTGGGCCGCTCCGAATTTTATTTTTATTTTGAAGCCCGTAAGTCGCGCCTTTGATTTGATTTCCTTTCCTGTAAGTTGCTAGTTACTGTACACCAGATGCAACTGGGGGGGGGGGGGGGGGGAAGAGAGACAGGCAGACATATGGCTGAAAGCACGCAAGTCAACAGAACAACAACGGATACCAGGCATCCCAGTAATATTCACCTGGGAGGAAAGGCTGAAAAATAGCCACTCCTGCAATCTCGCTGGTCAGCGCCATAACAAATACTCCACTTCAAAGCAATTCAATGCGTGCAAAGGCTTGGCGATGTGTCTCAGGGACATGGTGCAGTGCATCATCGCAAGTCTTTGTACGTGGCATAATACAATACAACATGCTCACTATTAATAAGTATATGGACGTATACAGATTTACCATTTACTGTCCGTCTATGTCATATTTATTATGCAAACCGTGTTGATATTCTGGTTTATTTATATTATATCCACATGTTTCTATGCGGGATGTGTTCCCATATAGTTTTTAAAAAATATATTCGATAGATAGATAATTAGATAGAATTAGTCCCGCACTCCATCTCTTTCCCCATAGCCCTGCAAGTTTTTCCTGCTTTACTACGTTAAAGGCGCTATATAAATAAAAGTTATTATTATTTTATTCTACCATATCCAATATTGAACGTTGGAAGAGGTAGATGGAGCAGCAGAGAATGGGGAGGGAACGATAAACTATCCATTCAAACGAATCCCTGGTATACATGTAGCAGAAGGAGGTATATAACAGGAGAGGGGAAGTATTGGGTTTGTTAGGAGTATATGCTCCAATGGGATGGGTAGACATATCCATTCTGGTACCCTGGTGCCTTCTCAGACAGCTCAAATAGAATATCACCAGTCTGCATATCCCCTCCATCACCAAGACTGCCTACTTCCACCTCCATAACATTGCCCGACTCAGCCCCTGCCTCAGCTCATCTGCTGCTGAAACCGTCACTCATTCCTTTGTTACCACTAGGAACATTATGCAAACTGTGTTGATATTCTGGTTTATTTATATTATATCCACATGTTTCTATGCGGGATGTGTTCCCATATAGTTTTTTTTTAATATATTCGATAGATAGATAGATAGATAGATAGATAGATAGATAGATAGATAGATAGATAGATAGATAGCTATCTATCTATCTCCTGGCCGACCTCCCATCTTACACCCTACATAGACTTGAACTCTGCTGTCTGTATCCTAACTCACACCAAATCCCCTTCATCCTTCTCCCCCCAGCCCCCACCCCCCCCCCCCCAACACCACGTGCTTCCTGTCCGACAACACCTCAATTAAAACATTTGCATCCTTGTTTTCAAATCCTTTCATGGCCTCGCGCTCTCTATCTCTAAAACCTCCTCCAGCCTTCGAGATCTCTGCACTCCTCCAATTCTGGCCTCTTGAGCATCCCAGATTTTAATTGCTCCACCATTGGCGGCCGTGCCTTCAGCTGCGTAGGCCCTAAGCGCTGGAACTCCCTCCCTAAACCTCTCTACCTTTCTCTCCTCCTTTAAGATGCTCCTTAAAACCTACCTCTTTCACCAAACTTTTGGTTAGCTGTCGTAATATCTCCTTATGTGGCTCAGTGTCAAATTTTATTTGATAATGCTCCTCTGAAGTGCCTTGGGACGTTTCATTACATTAAAGGCGCTATATAAATACAAGTTACAGTTGCAGCACATAATTTAACTACTGTAAAAAAAAAAGTCGGTTTATGGCGTTGCTGGCAAGGTCGGCATTTATTGGCCACCCGTAGTTGCTCCCTCTCCTCAGAGTTCACAAACAAACATACATTTAAGGCACTGAAATGTATAACAGTAAAAGGATGCAATGTTTAAACAATAGCTCCGTGTTGTTTGATACACAGTGTAGCCACCTCTAAATATTCAGAGTAAATATTGCAAAATTGCACACTGCTAAGGACCTGCATTTATATAGTGCCTTTCACATCCTCAAGAGGTCTCAAAGTGCTTTACAGCTGATGAAGTACTTTTGGAGTGTAGTCACTGTTGTAATGTAGGAAACACAGCAGCCAATTTGCGTACAAGCAAGCTCCCACAAACAGCAATGTGATAATGACCAAATAATGTTTTTTTTGCTAAGTTGATTGAGGGATAAATATTGGCCAGGACACTGGGGATAATTCCCCTGCTCTTCCTCAAAATAGTGCCTTGGGATCTTTTACATCCACCTGAGAAGGCAGAGATGCCTCGGGTTAACGTCTCATCTGAAATATGGCATCTCTTACAGTGCAGCACTCCCTCAGTACTGCACTGGAGTGTCAGCTTAGATTGTGTGCTCCAGTCTCTGGAATGGGACTTGAACCCACAACCTTCTCACTCAGAGACGAGAGTGCTATCCACTGAAGCCAGAGAAATTCTACATATGTATTCATGCATATACATACATAATCATATGAGGTGGACACAGTGATTTTCCTGACAGGAGTCTCGTTGAATCTATTGATTCATCAGTAGGGATCCAAGATTGCACCCAATTGCAAGGCTCCAGACCTGATTCCAGCTCCTGTATACTGCCCCTTGGGCATTAAACCATCCCTCCCTTTAAGAAAAATAAAAGAACTTGGGTGGGCATGAAATGAAACTGTAAAAATAAAAATATTACGGGTGCTGGAAATGTGCATTAAATTGTCTCCATTCAATATCAGTATTACAGTGTAGGTTGTTCCCCACCACAGCAAACAAAATTCAGAGTCCAACATAACATCGCGAGGAAGCGGTTTTTACGCGCTCCTCGCTCTCCGGTGGAGAATTTACAGAGCTTGAAACAACCTACCATTTCTATTTAAATTAGGGAGAATACATCACACTTCAAAAGTACCTCATTGGCTGTAAAGCACATCGGGACATCCTGAGGTCAAGAAAGGCAATATATTTCATTTTTTTAAAGAAAATAATATTTCAAATCTAGAGGGGGGAGAAAGAGGGGAGAGGGGGTAGAGGGAGGGGGAAGAGGGGAGGGAGAGGGGGGCAAGAGGGGAGTGAAGGGGAGAAGGGGAAGAAGGGGGGAGCGAGGGGAGGGGGAAGAGAGGGGGGGCAAGAGAACAGAGGAGGATTGTGATTTGCAACACCACAACCTGTCTGATTAAATATGTCCATTTGACCATTTGCTGGAATTCTTTGAGGATGTAACGAATAGGGTGGATAAAAGGGAACCAGTGGAACCAGAAGGCATTTGACAAGGTGTCAATAAAAGGTTACTGCACGATAAAAGTTCACGGGGTTGGGGGTAATATATTAGCACGGATAGAGGATTGGCTAACTAACAGAGAACAGAGAGTTGGGATAAATGGTTCATTTTCTGGTTGGCAACCAGTAACTAGTGAGGTACCACAGGGATCAGTGCTGGGACCCCAACTATTTACAATCTATATTAATGACTTGGAAGAAGGGACTGACTGTAACGTAGCCAAGTTTGCTGACGATACAAAAATGGGAGGAAAAGCAATGTGTGAGGAGGACACAAAAAATCTGCAAAAGGACATAGACAGGCTAAGTGAGTGGGTAAAAATTTGGCAGATGGAGTATAATGTCGGAAAGTGTGAGATCATGCACTTTGGCAGAAAAAAATCAAAGAGCAAGTGATTATTTAAATGGAGAAAGATTGCAAAGTGCCGCACTACAGTGGGACCTGGGGGGTACTTGTGCATGAAACACAAAAGGATAGTATGCAGGTACAGCAAGTGACCAGGAAGGCCAATGGTACCATGGCCTTTATTGCAAAGGGGCTGGAGTATAAAAGCAAGGAAGTCTTGCTACAGCTATATTAGGTATTGATGAGACCACACCTGGAATACTGCATACAGTTTGGGTTTCCATATTTACGAAAGGATATTTTGTGTATGTAGGCAAATGACTCCACGAGGTAGGATATGGTACTTAAACTTTGTAGACTGTAGTCCTTTATTTGCAGCTCCTCGTGTGAGGACACCAAGCTGTAAGCTTCCTATTATACTAGGTTACCTGCAGTGTGCAGGTAACCCTTAGGTCTCCAGCAGCAGCATGCTCTGGTGTACAGGTAAGGTGTGTACAGTGTAAAGGTACATTCAGTGTTACAGACATCATACAACAATACATGCATACATACTTGCTTTGGAAGCAGTTCAGAGAAGGTTCACTAGGTCGATTCCGGAGATGAGGGGGTTGATTTATGAGGAAAGGTTGAGTCGGTTGAGCCTCTACTCATTGAAATTCAGAAGATTGAGAGGTGATCTTATCGAAACGTATAAGATTGAGGGGGCTTGACAAGGTGGATGCAGAGAGGATGTTTCCACTGATGGGGGGAGACTAGAACTAGAGGGCATGATCTTAGAATAAGGGGCTGCCCATTTAAAACAGAGATGAGGAGAAATTTCTTCTCTCAGAGGGTTGTAAATCTGTGGAATTCGCTGCTTCAGAGAGCTGTGGAAGCTGGAACATTGAATAAATTTAAGACAGAAATAGACAGTTTCTTAAACGATAAGAGGTTATGATCAGATCAGCCATGATCTTATTAAATGGCGGAGCAGGCTCGAGGGGCCGTATGGCCTACTCCTGCTCCTATTTCTTATGTTCTTATGTAACATTCTCGGCACTTGCTCGCATTCTCATTTCCTTAGACAATCCGAGCAAACCAGCCACATGAAATCCACCGTCAACAGTTCCAGAAATCCACAGTTTACCTAACTAACCCGGTCAACAGTCTATGCACTTTTGTCTTGGTATCTGTCGGCCGATCTAATGAATGACAAGGTATTATTTGAAAAGTTGCAAGTCCTTACTGGGACATACTTACCGTGAACAAGTTGTTCAGATACAGTTAAGACGGTAAGGTTACAGAATCTTTATTTCACTCCTCTCTTACAACACACGTAGGCGAATTTATACACCGCACTGAACTTCAGTCACAGCACAATTCTAAACAAAAAGAGCGATTGCCAAATTAGTCATTCGAACCCAAGTCGCCAAAACAAGGGAGACATCGCTTGCAAAAAAAATATTCGGCAAAGAGCAGATGCATGTGCAGTAACTCGTTCCCTGCCGATTCCCCACAATATGCAGGAATATCGTGATCACTCCCCATCCAGGTTGTCATATTGATAACACGGGCGATGTCAATTCGACCAAACACTGATCTAGAATCTGTTCCCCCCACACCACCCCGCTTAAATTGTTCAAATGATTTCATCATTAAATGGTTAATCGATTCGCTCCCATTTCAGGAGCTGGTTGCATTTTGCAGACTCGACTCCACTTGTGGATTGTTGTGCTGGCGGGTGCTAGGTAACCGTTTAACACAAATACAGGTGTGTAAAATAAGCCAATGTTACTCACTATCAATCACTTGTCAGAGTCACAATCTGTCAGGCTGGTATTTCAAACTGCCCGTACAACCAGCAACACTCCCCATAGTCCTCCCCTCAGTTATTAGTAAGTTCATTTAATTGCTTTATTGGTCACTGTGAAATCATGAGCCCTGAAAGTCCGATGTCACGGATCCGTACGAAGTTTTTACGGACCCAGGAAAACATCGGAAAAGCCGGTTTTCAGCGCGCAATGCACATGCGCTGAAAATCGGCTTTTCCGATCTGTCAAGTTTCTAGCTTGACAGATCATCCACAGATCGGGAGCGAGGACTCTTGAAGGACAAGATTTCCGATATTTACGAATATCTTGTCCTGCAAATGTCCTTTAAAATCTTGCGCCAGAAAAAGCCGGCGCATGTGCAAGTGTTTAAAAATACACAAACATTTAAAAATAAAGTTATAAAAACACATTTTATTTTTTTAAACCCTCCCCACTACAGTAAGTTTATTTTAAGGCTTAATTAAAAAAACTTTTTAAAAAGTCGGGAAACTATTTTTTTTAATATCAACTTTAATTTAAATGAATGTAAAATATGTAGTTTATTTTCTATTTTTTTATTGTGTTTTGGGTGTTTGGGGGTGGGGGGGTTATCATTCATAGTAATAGGAGTTCAAATCTCATCACCATAGGCAGTCCCTTGAAATCAAGGAAGACTTGCTTCCACTCTTAGCATGAGTTCTTAGGTGGCTGTACAGTCCAATACGAGAACCACAGTCTCTGTCACAGGTGGGGCAGACAGTGGTTGAAGGGAAGGGTAGGCGGGGAGCCTGGTTTGCCGCACGCTCCTTCCGCTGCCTGCACTTGATTTCTGCACGCTCTCGGCGACGAATACTACACCTGATTGGCTGCTGTCACCAGATCCCGGCCTGCGCACGTCCCCACATGCACGCGCTGAGACTCGCAGTCATAGGAGGCCTCAGGCTCGGAAGTTCCAACAGGCGCAGCAGCAACAGGTAGGTGCGCATCTTTTTTTTCTTTTTCTGTCGTTTGCCCGCGGGAAGAGCTCGAACAGAATTTCAGGATCTTCAAATGCTTCCCGTTAACGCATACTTCTTTCAGGAAAAAGCTGCTGGCTAGATTGCCACAGGATCGATGATCACTCTTCAATGTACAATCGTATCATCTTGTCAAACTTAAAATCTACTCGTAAAACATCTATAAAGGATATACTTGCCTTAGAGGCAGTGCAACAAAGGTTCACTAGATTGATTCCTGGGATGAGAGCGTGTCCTACGAGGAGAGATTGAGTCCATTGGGTCTATACTCTCCAGAGTTTAGAAGAACGAGAGATGGGCTCATTCAAACATACAAGATTCTGAGGGGGGGGGGTGACAGGGTAGATGCTGAGGGATTGTTTCCCCTGGCTGGAGAGTCCAGAACTAGATGACATAGTCTCAGGATAACGGGTCAGCTATTTAAGACTGAGAAAAGAAATGTATTCACTCAGAAGTGTGAATCTTTGGAATTCTCTATCCCAAAGGACTGTGGATGCTGAATCATTGAGTAACTTGGCACATAAATCTAGGCTGACATTCCCGTGCATTGCTCCCTCAGGCCAATATTTATCCCTCAATCAAAATAACAGAAACAGATTACCTGGTCATTATCACAATGCTGTTTGTGGGAGCTTGCTGTGCGCAAATTGGCTGCCGTGTTTCCCACAGTACAACAGTGACTACACTCCAAAAGTACTTCATTAGCTGTAAAGCGCTTTGAGACGTCCGGTGGTTGTGAAAGACGCTATAGAAATGCAAATCTTTCTTTCTGAGAGAGATTTTTGAATACTAAGGGAATCAAGCGATATGGGGAGAGGGCGGGAAAGTGGAGCGGGCAGGAAAGTGGAGTTGAGGGCAAAGATCAGCCATGATCTCATCGAATGGCGGAGCAGGCTCGAGGGGCCAAAAGGCCTACTCCTGCTCCTAATTCTTGTTATGTTCTTAAAAACCCAGCTGCTGATGATGAGAGCACAGGTGCTCTGAAGGATTTAAGGCTGATCTCTTATAATTTTATCAATAAATCCATCATCTTTATTCATTATTCAATGTTACAATGCTACAATCAGATGAAAACAGTATTGAAACCATGCTTCATTCCTTTGATGGTGGTTCTATAGAAAAGAACATTCAGCAATGTAGGCCGGGCAGGCCCAAAAAACAAATGGATCAAAATCTTATCTGTTTTAGTTATTTTAGTGTGATTCCCCTCTCCTGGTTAAATGTACTAGTATAGTTTTCACAGCCTGTATGAAACCAATATAATGCCCAAAACAATTTGTAAAGTGTATCATGACTACAATTAAGAAATTGGACACAGAACAAAGTTATTCCCAACCATGCAGAACCACAGCGCGGTGTTTTTACAAACACAAATGCAATACATCACCAAATTATTAGCAACTAAAAACTTAGGAAGTCACAAGGCTTATGTAGATTGGGTCTAATGTACTACTTTGTGAAGTGCCACCCTGTGGGTTGTGGCATCACCGCTGCAGAAATAATTTGAATGGGGCTCCATGTTGTTGTCAATCACCTCCAGGGCACCTGGGCAGAATGGCATCATCACAAGATCAGAGACATGAATGGAATAGCATTTGGTAACTCCTGCTCCTGCAGTAATGAGCGAGTGCTGCACGGAGGTGCTGTCAGATAAGATGTTAAACCAATTGTTTGCCCTCTCAGGTGGATGTATAAGATCCCATGGCACTATTCAAAAGAAGAGCAGAGGAGTTCTCCCTGGTGTTCTGGCCAACATTTATCTCTCAACCAACACCTAAAACAGATTATCTGGTCATTTATCTCATTCCTGTTTGTGGGAGCTTGCTGTGCACAAATTGTCTGCCCAGTTTCCTGCACATTACACCAGTGACTACACTTCAAAGGTACTTCATTGGCTGCAAAGTACTTTGGGACATTCTGAGGCCATGAATGGCACCATTCACGACCTCAGGATGTCACAAATGAAGTACCTTTGAAGTATAGTCACTGTTGTAATGTGAGAAACTGGGCAGTCAATTTATATATATATGTATACATATATGCACAAGTCCTTTCTTTGAAGTTGTTTTCAAAAAATCAAAACAAAATTGGGTCAGTTGGTGGTACTGCACACACTTAGAGACTGCTGCAGCCCAAACCAATAAAGCAGGAAAGCTATGTAAAGATTTGCTGGGAGTAGACTATTCTCAAACGTCCAGGAAAGGTCCCCAATACTGTGACAATAGCTGTCTGTTTGGCACCATGTAGAAACTGACAGCACAGTAAAAGACTTGGATTTATATAGCACCTTGCACAACCACCGGACGTCTCAAAGCACTTTACAGCCAATGAAGTACTTTGGAGTGTAGCTACTGCTGTGATGTGGTGAAATATAGCCCATTCTCTGCACGAGGAAGATGCATAGATTGGATTGATTACAGGGAAAAGTAGTACACAAAAATGAGTGCCAGTTTAAAAAATAAAATTAATGTTTTAAAACTGAGTTAAAGCTTTGAAAGTAATGTTTACGCTAAATTTACCACATTCTCTCTTTAAACTTTGATTTTTTTTTGACCTTATGTAACTTGTCTTGTCTATCCCATCCTTTCCAGAAGTTGCTGATTCATGCTGAGGTACAGTTCTTTGGCTCCTGGCCTTCCTCCAGTAGTATGGTCAAGTTACCACTCTATGTGTAAGCCTAGAAGGCGAATGTTGGCAGGCCACTCGACTATGAAGGGTAACACAGCCGCCCTGATCCTCTTGTCGCTGGACGCCAGCATATGCTTTTTCTGCAAGATTAATGTATCCAAGTTTGCTGACAATACAAAGCTAGGTGGGACAGTAAGCTGTGAGCAGAACACAAAGCGTCTGCAAATGGCTCTAGATAGACTAAGTGAGTGGGCAGTAAGGTGGCAGATAGAATATAATGTAGGGAAATGTGAGGTTATTCACTTTGGTAGGAAGAATAGAGAAACAGAATATATTTTTAAATAAACTTTCAAATGGTGTTCAGAGATTTGGGTGTCCTTGTGCAAAACAGAAAGGTAGCATGCAGGTACAGCAAGCAATGAGGAAGGCAAATGGCATACTGTCCTTTATTGCAAGGGGGTTGGAGTTTAACAGTAAGGAAGTCTTGCTACAATTGTACGGGGTCCTTGGTGAGACCACACCTGGAGTACTGTGCAGTTTTGGTCTCATCTAAGGAACGATATACTTGCTTTGGAGGGGGTACAACGGAGGTTCATTAGATTGATTCCTGGGATGAGAGAGCTGTCTTATGATGATTGTGTAGAATGAGCATGTACTCTTTGAAGTTTAGAAGACTGAGAGGTGATCTCATTGAAACATACAAGATTCTGAAGGGGATTAACAGCGTAGATGCTCGAGAGCTTGTTTCCCCTGGCTGGAAAGAATAGAACTAGGGGGTACCGACACCTGGGAGTCCCTGGCCAAAGACTGCCCCAAGTGGAGGAAGAGGATCCGGAAGGGCGCTGAGCACCTCGAGTCTCGTCGCCGAGAGCATGCAGAAATCAAGCGCAGGCAGCAAAAGGAGCTTGCGGCAAACCAATTCCCCACCCACCCTTTCCTCCAACAACGGTCTGTCCCACCTGTGACAGACTGTAATTCCCGTATTGGACTGTAGTCACCTGAGAACTCACTTTGAGTGGAAGCAAGTCATCCTCGATTTCGAGGGACTGTCTATGATGATGATGGTGGAATGGCGGAGCAGGCTCGAGGGGTCGCCGGGCCTTCTCCTGCTATTTCTTATGTTCTTAATTGGATGCCAATCATGAGAGGGAACCCTGGCAGACTGTTTCCTCCACCCGAGCACCAGGGCACTGAGGCTATTTGTACCATCCCAAAGGCTACACTGGCTGAGATGAGTCCTAGGCCTGGGACTCAACCTGAGATCCTTCTATTTGCACGATTCAGCACAACACCTAGCATTACATTACACTCCTACATTACAATAGTGCAGAAAAAGTATTTCATTGGCTGTAAAGCACTTGGGGAGTGCCTGATGCCTTGAAAAGGTGCTATATAAATGCAAATCTTTCTTTTTTAAAGACTGCTGATCCTATTATTGGTAACACTTTCCCCTTAGAAGCAACTTAATAAAGATTCCCTTACCCTCACTCTCCCATCTCCTGCTGACAATTTTGGGAAGTTGGAATAAGTTTAGAATATTGGATGTTCATTATCTGACGACCAGCTTTAAACAGGAGTTTTTCAGCCAATGAGAAAGCCCAGGATATGGAAAACCAACCAGCTGCATCAATCATTACAAGTCCAAGTGAGGACTGCTAAACAGGCATGCCAGTCAGTGAATCCCTAAATCCAATCGACAAATAAAGATGGCCATGGTTCTGGAAGGGTTAATAATGTACTACCCCATCTATAGCTGGCGCCAATTGTTTTCACTGCTTGAGGGCTTTGTAAAAAGACTTGCATTTCTATAGCGCCTTTCATGATCACCAGATGTCTCAAAGTGCTTTACAGCCAATTAAGTACTTTTTGAAGTGCAGTCACTGTTGTAATCAAAGGTTTTGTGCTCTTGTCTGTCACAAAAACATTGGGTCTTCTTTGCAACCTTCATTGGTTTGCACAGCAATGGTCAGTTTCAGGAACTTGAGCAGTGTATCTCATTTCCCTTTATGCCTGACAAGATAAAAAGCCCCACAAGTTCATAGGTCCATGCCTAAACTGTACAAACACCAGCCTTATATTTTACTCCACCTTTAATAGAGAAAACAATATTTACACTATATTAACAACTCACCTTCACCACAAACACTTTAATATCTTCACAAAAGCAGGACTCTTAGTTCCTACCTGCGCATCAAAAAAAAGGATAGGACACTGCAGCTTTAAGCAATCTCCCCGGCAACTAATTGAGGATCAGTCTCGATCATTATCCTTAGTTATCCCTTCGATATTCCTGTCTTGGGGGTTAAAAATTGTCAAGATAAACAGCACAAAGCAGTGAAACAATAAAAAGCCAGTCAGATTGTGTATCTTTAATATTGTATGCTTAGCAGACAAAGTGGTGTATTCTATAAATCTGGTTTGTCATAAAAGATCAACAAAATATAGATACAGTAACAATTTACCCCAGGTGTTTCATTGTGCCAGCAGTCACCTGTATTCAAAATGGTGGCAGCAGCCATGCTTCAACAGGCCTGAAATACTCAGATAGCTTTTTATTTAATACATTATAAAATAAATTAGTTTTGCACTGCAAATGCCATTCCATTGATGGCATCTTTAAATACACGTGGATCTCTTATGCCATTGGTCATTTGCTGGTCCAGAGCACAGGATGAAGGTAGTTAGGAAAACGTTTCAATCGCACATGCATGCGCCATCAAGGCGTAACAAAGAAGCAACAGTGAACTCCAAAGTCAGGAATGGACAAAAGAATATCACAATCCATGGGCTATTATAAGCATCACAGCTCCAGGAATAGAGCAAGAGCCAAGATCAAAGAGGGAGCCTGTGCGACAGGGAATGGCGTGGAAGTTAGAATAGAATCTTACAGCAAAGAAAGAGGCCATTCAGCCCATCGTGCCTGTGCCAGCTCTTTGAAAACTAATTTAGGCTTTAGTTGTTGAAGGTATGAGAGGGCATGACAGTTACATTTATTTTTTAAAAAATGACTACTTTTTCATGTTTATTCTAAATTTTAATTTTCGGAGGCTATAGAGAGTTGGGTTGGGAACAATGGACTCATGAAAGATTTTGAAATTTTTTTCTCCCCAAGGATGTGATTGGTTCTTTTATTGGTGAAATAGTACTCTGTGATACTGCAAAACATGAGAGTTTTGACATAGAATTTACAGCACAGAAAAAGGCCATTCAGCCAACTAGTTTAAGTTCCACATAAGTTATTTGACTCTAAAGTTATTTGAAGTATAGCTAGAAAACAAATTTCCCTTCATTGATGTAAAATCGATTACAAGTGCCTTTTAAAAATCGGTTGGTCTTGAGTGAATGTGAAGTTTGAGCCAATCTGTATACTTCATGCCCGCAAACCAGTCAGCTACTTTCCCACACCCTACAGACATGTACCAGCTGTAAAGTGCTTACACACATTCATGCCCACACACACAGCATCTATCAGAAGTAAATATTCAAACAGAGAGTGAAGTCGGGGGAGCCCCATACAATATATAAAATCTTAAGTCGAATTTAGTTAAGACAATTCCCAAATATTACTTTAAAATGAAACAGCATATTAGGACAGGAGGTCAAAAAGTATAAGCTGGTGAAAAACAAACTTCGATTACATTGTTCTCCTTGGAGCAAAACAAGGCTAAAGGGAAATTTAATAGAGGTAATCAAAATTTTGAGGGGTTTTGATAGAGACAATGGGGAGAAACAGTTTCCACGGTCAGGAGGATCAGTGACCAGAGGACACAGATTTAAGAAAACTGGCAAAAAATAATCCAGGGGATGAGAATTTTTTTTAAAAGTGAGTTATGATGATCTGGAATACACGGCCTGAATGGGCGGTGGAATCAGATTCAATAGTAACTTTCAAAAGGGAATTGGGTATATACTTAAAAAGGAAAAATTTTCAGGGCTACGGGGAAAGATCAGGGGAGTGAGACTAATTGGATAGCTCTTTCAAACAGGTACGCTGGGCCACATGGCCTCCTTTTCTGTGCCGTATGATTCTATATCAAAAGGAACTTCAGGTAAAGAATTGGATGCTATGCTGAGGGAGCTGATACACTAGTCCTTGGCTATTTCAAAGTTTCCAATAGAAGCTTGGCTCAAAATACAGTTTTGTTGATTTTATAACCCCTCTAGGTGTGTTTTATCCTTGTGTGTGTATGTGTGTGTGTGTGTTGGGGGGGGGGAGGGGGGCGGGGGGAATAGACTAGACACACAAGCAAGAAATCAAAGAATTACAGGAAAAATACAGGCAAAAACAAAATCTGTATTGTACGGGGGAAAGTCTGATCCGGAAGCAGGATCTGCCAGATCAGTTAGGACTGTGAATTGTTGCTGGTGACCAAACTGGAATAAACTCTGCAATTAATAGTCGGGTGGGAGCTGATTCAATTGCCAAGCAATTAAGAAAAATAAATGGTTTACAAACATTAATTATATTATGTTAAGCTGTTAATGGTTAGCCCCAGAAATAACGGGAAATGAATAAGGACTTCAGATTGAAAGCAGAGGCGAGTCCATATTTTTGGCATATATTGGTAAAAGATTAAAATAAAACGATGGCCCGTGTTCGGTCTCTGATGAGACTAATCTCAGTTACGTCAACATTAGAGGCCACAATCCAAAAGGACCTGTTTGGTTGATGTCACCTCATTGACCACTTCTTTGCTTGCTGAGCAAAATGGAGTACGTGAAGAGTTGCATACTTTCAAAACAAAGACGTTTAAATTAACCATGGGTTTATGTTAAAAAAACATGACTTCTGTCTCCCTTATGCATTAGCCATTGTGTTAAACACAATGAAGTCTCATGAGGTATTAAGAGTTAAATTAATTGCTAAATTTACCACATGCCAACAAGTTGTAGAGTTGTGGCACTCCATGGCAATTCTTATGTCTGCGACGTGCTACAGGGTTTCATGCGGTTATTTTGGATTAGAATTTTTTTTTTTTAAATCCCATGGCACTATTCAAAGTAGTGCTGGGAGCTCTCCCGATTTGCTAGCCAACATTTACTCCTCCAGCAGAGCCATCCAGAAAAACATTATTTGGTCATTATCACATTGCTGTTTGTGGGAGCTTGCTTGTGAGCAAATTGGCTGCTGCGTTTCCTACATTACAGCAATGACTACACTCCAAAAGTACTTCATTGGCTGTAAAGCGCTTTGAGACTTCCGGTGGCCGTGAAAGGCGCTATAGAAAATCCAAGCCTTTCTTTCTTTCAAGGCTCGTTGTAGAGAGACCATAAGCTTATGCGCTGGTCTTTAGATCCTGCAGCCATAAATCTTTCACTTAAAACAGCACGATCTGAGAATGTCACGCAGTGGACGCTGGCTGTGTGGTACTGTAGAACTGCCAGGGGCTTCAGCTTCTTCCAGCCAAAGACACGGACCCGATGATCCCAACCAGCTGTAGCAAGTATCTTCTTGTCTTGACGAATGCAGGCATGAGCTATCCCAGCATTTACTAGCGCCACGGTTTCCTGCAGCTAAGGAATTAAATTGGAAATAATAATTACATTTTTTTTGTAAAAATATTCAACATCTATTTTCTCCCCTGTGATTTCCACTTAGTTCCAACTTTAAGACACTAAACTATTTTTATGCCAGCTTTTTAAAGAAAAGTTTAATTGTAGTACCTTTCCAAAACTTGATCTGTATAATATACATAAGTAATAAGTAAAGTAATATTTTCTGCAGAATTTGGTTATAAATATGTGGATTTCAGCTACAATATAACTACAGTCATGACTCCAATTTTAGAACTATTGTTCACGGAAGTACAATGGCAGACAATAGCAATTTAGCCAGAACATTTTTACCTCGGGAATAAAATGAATTACAGCATGATGGAATAGTCATATCTTGAACAACGTAACATTAAAAAAAGCTTTTAGATTTAATATTTAACTGTAAGCACGTGTGCATCATAATATAGCAACAATTTTAAATTGAGATAAATAATTCTGCAGATATGAAATAGCTTTTTGATTTTGTGTTCTGCAGTTTATTTTGATAATAGGTCAACATGGTAAAGAGAATGGGTAGATAAAAGGCTGAGATAGATAGATTTTTGGACTCTAGGGGAATCAAGGGCTAGGGAGATCGGGCAGGAAAGTGGAGTTGAGGTCAATGATCAGCCATGATCTTATTGAATGGCGGAGGAGGCTCGAGGGGCCGTATGGCCTATTCCTGTTCCTATTTCTTATGTTCTTATTTTCTAACACAGGCCAAGATACAAAATGCTAACTACTGTACATAAAAGCAAGAGTCACTCCACAACGTTAACTTTCTTTTGAATCATCAGAAGGTTGTGGGTTGAAGTCCCACTCCAGGGACTTGAGCACAAAAATTCAGGCTGACACTCCAGTGCAGTGCTCAAACTGCACTGTCGGAGGTTCCCGTTTTCGGCTGAGACGTTAAATCGAGGCCCCGTACGCTTGCTCAAGTGGATGTAAAAGATCCCATGGCACTATTTCAAAGAAGAGCAGGGGAGTTATCTCCGGTGTCCTGGAGCCTATATTTATCCCTCAATCAACATAACCAAAACAGATTATCTGGTCATTATCACATTGCTGTTTTTGGGAGCTTGCTGTGCCCAATTTGGCTGATGCATTTCCGACATTACAACAGCGACTACACTCTAAAATACTTCATTGGCTGTAAAGCGCTTTGAGACGTCCGGAGGTCGAGAAAGGCGCTATATAAATGAGTGTTTCTTTTATCAGCAGCCATAGCCTGCAATAAAATTGTATGTGTTTTTTTTTGGCGTAAAGGACAAAATTAAAAAATCAAGGGGTTATACGAAGATAGTTTGCCAAACCTAAATTAAACATTTACTGTTATAACAACTCAGCAGTATTGACTTTCTAAAACACAAAACATAAAAATCGTTAAAAATTTCAGTACCTACTGGATTGACAATCCAGACAACATATCCTGGGCCCATATATTTTTTGTAACTAGTACATGATTAATTAGCTTGGGCTCTGCAACAACTCCTCTTCATGACTAAATATTTTTTCAGCATATCAGACTGTTGGTGCAACGCTGAATAAACGACACACAGGTCATTGTTGCTGACCTTAAGGTTCTGTTGCTTGTCAAGTCCCCAAGAGCTGAGAACCTTTTCTGAGGAGCCGGAGATACCCTTGACCTTCTCGGGATCAAAGTCAAGACACATGATTGGTTCGCTGTGGCAGGCGAGACGGCTCAACATTTTCTTTTCCGATAGGTCCCAGAGGGTCACAGATCCATCCTCGTATCCAACCAATAACAAAGGTCGAGAACAGGAACGAGGCTAGTCAGAAAGGCAGAGAAAGAGATAGTAACGCAGCATGTAATGTGCCACGACAAATTCAGACCGTTGCTACCGTCCAATTTATAGCAGAGATTTAGACCTAGTACAACCCAGTTTGATAGCATATTTAGAAAAAAAAAGACAACTTACAGTTCTCCCAGTGTTGCTACAAAAAGTCTAGGTGGAGAATAAAATCTCATCCAGCAAATCGCTACAGAATTTTCAACGTGTAGAACAGGCTTGAGGGGCTGAATGCCCTACTCCCGTTCCTACGCTCTGGTTAACACTGACTTCAGTGCTTGAAGACTAGAGGGCATAATTTCAGAATAAGGGGTCAGCCATTTAAAACGGAAATGAGGAGGAATGTCTTCTCTCAGAGGATCGTGAATCTTTGGAATTTTCTACCCCGGAGAGCTGTGGAGGCTGGGTCATTGAATATATTTAAGATGGAGATAGACAGATTTTTGAATGATAAGGGAGTCGAGGGTTATGGGGAGCGGGCAGGGACGTGTTGAGGCCAAGATCAGATCAGCCATAGAAACATAGAAAATAGGTGCAGGAGTAGGCCATTCGGCCCTTCGAGCCTGCACCGCCATTCAATGAGTTCATGGCTGAACATGCAACTTCAGTACCCCATTCCTGCTTTCTCGCCATACCCCTTGATCCCCCTAGGAGTAAGGACTACATCTAACTCCTTTTTGAATATATTTAGTGAATTGGCCTCAACAACTTTCTGTGGTAGAGAATTCCACAGGTTCGCCACTCTCTGGGTGAAGAAGTTTCTCCTCATTTCGGTCCTAAATGGCTTACCCCTTATCCTTAGACTGTGACCCCTGGTTCTGGACTTCCCCAACATTGGGAACATTCTTCCTGCATCTAACCTATCTAAACCCGTCAGAATTTTAAACGTTTCTATGAGATCCCCTCTCATTCTTCTGAACTCCAGTGAATACAAGCCCAGTTGATCCAGTCTTTCTTGATATGTCAGTCCCGCTATCCCGGGAATCAGTCTGGTGAATCTTCGCTGCACTCCCTCAATAGCAAGAATGTCCTTCCTCAAGTTAGGAGACAAAAGCTGTACACAATACTCCAGGTGTGGCCTCACCAAGGCCCTGTACAACTGTAGTAACACCACCCTGCCCCTGTACTCAAATCCCCTCGCTATGAAGGTCAACATGCCATTTGCTTTCTTAACTGCCTGCTGTACCTGCATGCCAACCTTCAATGACTGATGTACCATCACACCCAGGTCTTACTGAATGTTCTTATTGAATGGCGGAGCAGGCTCGAGGGGCCAAATGGTCTACTCCTGTTTCTTATGTTCCATTGTTCCAAGAGGTCTTTGTCCTCCAGCATCATGTTGTATGTGTTTAGCATCTGTGGGTTAACTGATTTCCTCATATATGAAATCAAAGTCCTTATCTTAAGTGCCAAATTAAAGGCATTTTTATCTTTTTGCAATACAATCACATCACAAATACAATGTCCTTGTTTCTTATATTTAAAATAAATTGCAACATAAATATATTTTTAGTCACAATATATTATTTTTTGATAATATATCATACATAGTGTTACTACAGCAGGAGTTAATCATTAAAGGTCCATGCTGTAACAGTTTTGAATTTTATTCTTATTTCCCCTTTTCTCTCTCTTCTCTGTTCCTTTCCTTTTTCTTTTTTTTTCTCATTCCTATCTTTCTTCTTATGTATTTTGTTTCTTTCTTCATCTCCGCTATCCTCGGGTTGTTTATGCTGCTACTATTTTTTTTTGTGCATTTTTCCCTGTGGTTTAACCCTGTCCATTCCCATTACCCCCTTCTCTAATGCTTCCCTGCACACGTCACCGTCAAGATTCTGTTGAGAAAACATAAATTATTTATGTTTTGCTGTTATTTGTTAAATTGCAGTATAATGTGGATTATTTAGATTGTACTAGGTATACAAGACAGGAATTGATTCTATAAAAACTATAGATAATTATTTACAGCAAAGGTTGTAACTTCCCAAGTGCATCTTAATAAAAATATTAAAGAAGTAAAGATAAGTTGCTTGATAAGTGCACATTTAAGGTGGAAGACAGATTTTTGAGCGATAAGGGAGTGAAGGGTTATGGGGAGCAGGCAGGAAAGTGGAGCTGAGCCCAAGATCAGATCAGCCATGATCTTATTAAATGGAGGAGCAGGCTCGAGGGGCCAAATGGCCTACTCCTATTTCTTATGTTCTTATATTCTCCACAGATAAGCGTTACCAAAAGGTCACGCCAGGACAAAGGAGAATCCATTACAACAGGTGTGGAGCATTAAGACCTGTCCAAAAGGCATGGAAACCAGTTGGGATGGATGGAAAAACATCAAAGGCTATATCAGAGACTGTCAGCGACACTTCATCAAACCCCAGTGGACACTGCTTTGAAAAAAGCTAAATGAGATGTGGAGCAGCTCCCCTTTCTCCTGCTACAAGTCTGATAGAAACTTCAACAATCCAACAACAGAAAGATACATTGAAAGGGAAGCCAATGCTGCCACTTACAGCGTCACCATTTTGGTAATTTTCCCTGTCAAGTTGCAATTATTGAGAATATTAGCAAAGACTTACAAAAAACATGACTATCAACTGTGTCATAGTTGAGTTGGGCAAATTCAGAAATAAAATATTTACTTGGTTCCAATGTTAGCAAGCCCATATATAGCAATAATGCACACCTCCACACAAACTAGTGTGGCCATGACTGACTAAACATGTCCCAGTCTTCGTTGCAATGTTGAAACTTATTTCACATTATCACAGAAGGTACATAACCAGTAGCTTTGTAATTAACCATCTTTTTGAAGGAGTGCCTTGTTAATCCCCAAATAGTCTAAAGCCAATATTATCATTTCCTGTTCGTGACATTGACAAAGTGTCAAAACTTCTCGGCCAAAAGCTCAAACCCCACCCCACGCACACACACACACACACACGCACGAAATAACAGCGCCTGCTGCTCAACTCTCTACAACACTAAGTGCATCTGCGTTCTTGGAAAATTATAGTTTTTCTAGATGAATCGGAGACAAGCTAAACAGAAAACAAAAAGAGCACCTGATGAAAACATGAATCACATGCTCAAGGCAAAATGAGTCAGTGTTCAGGTTTCCGCAACACATTAGGTGTGTGTTACCTGCCACAGTTTCAGACACATGGGCATGCCCAGTTTAGCATCTGCTGGCGGCTTTAGGGTCCAGACTGGCGTCTTGTTCGGTAGATCTATAATCTTCACCTATGTTTTAGAAGAAAAAAAACAAACAACATTAATTCAGCACTGTTCCAGGCCTACACTTGTTGCATCCTACAAAGAAAGCCATGGGCAATAATTTGGAAATAATTATGGAAGCGCAAAGCTGGCCCACATTATCGCTTTTAAAAAGCAAAACTGCATTGTTGCTAATCAAGAAACAGTTTGTCTCCATCCAAATTATTATGCCTGGTTCAATACCTTCATTGTTTACATTTGGAAAACAATCACACCACTCTTGTGCGCTGTTCCAAAAGCTGCAAATGGGATACCCAATGGCAATTTATTTTCTTTTTTTTCATATAAAGAAGAATTGGTAACCAGAAACGTTCTGTCAAAGGTGCCAGACATAATATTTGATGTCTAATAACAGGGTGCAAATCACAAAAGTTTATTGTAAGTATAACAATTGGGAAAATAGTAATCTTAAATGAAAAGCTGCCAGTCTGGCAACTCAACAATACAAACTAGCAGAAACAGTGCTTTCACTCTGTATGTTTTAATTAATCACTATTTGACAATTCTCTTCAAGCTGTCATGTATAATCTTGTAGGTTAAGTGCATATAATAGATATGCATACAAAGCAGAATAACCTTGTTGCAAAACTTCCTTAACATTGAAATGAAACGTTACATTTCTTTTTCTATTGCTACATGGTGCGTTGTTACTCTACGATTAATATGGGCCTGTAATTTGCGGTCTGCAGCGAAACAACAGCGATCGCCGCTAACCTCGAAGAAAGCTGCCCACAGAGAACTCGTGATCTCTGTGGTGAGAACTTTAGTTCCCTCAATGTGAAATTGATTGTAGCGCTATCAAAGGGAGAACTCCAGCAAACAGCAGCAGTGACATCATCAAGCTGTCTAAGCAACCAATCACATTGAAGAATTCTCACAGACAGCAAACCAGGAAATAAAATGCATTATCGGCACTGTAAAAAAATGTTAGAGAGAGCAAAATAAAGATTGGGACATAGATGTGGGGTTAGGATAGAAAAAGAAATATCACAAACAAACTTTTTTTTTTAAATCTAGTAATTTATCATCAAAATTGAACATTCACCTGAGAAGGCAAATGGATCCTTGGTTTAATGTCTCATCCGAAAGACGGCACCTCCGACAGTGCAGCACTCCATCAGTACTGCACTGGGAGTGTCTGCTTAGATTTGGTGCTCAAGGCTCTGAAGCAGAGCTTGAACCCACAACTTCAGACTCAGAGGCGAGAGTGCGACCACCTTAGCCAACAAATATAAAAATTGTTTTTCAGGGTCAGGACGATTGTTTAGCAGTCAATACGCTGTTTAAAAAAACCCCATCAAGGCTTAACATTTAATGGGATGTTGAACAGCGATATTAGCGTGGAAAATCTCAAGTTTTTGTCAGTTCCACTGATTGTTGGCTATGGAGGGTGGGGGTGAGTGGGTGGAGGTGGGGGGGGGGGGGCTGAGAGCTGTAAATTACTGATCGCAACTTCAGGATTTCCGAGTTTAGCTTCGCATGGACTAAATCCTGAAGTTACGGTCAGTTTCATAGGGGTAAACGTTGTCAGTTCGTCGTCAGTACCCACCGCAAAATCTGGACCATTAACTTTTTCTGTGAATGATTCACATCGAGACCCTTTGACAAAGCTCAACATTTTTCGACTGGTCTCAACTTTTATTTCTTCTTTTCAAATGCTGACAACTCTGCATTTCAAGCATGCCCTGCTTTTGTGTGACACAACAACCATCTTCACTGTGTCAGCCTTGGCTAAGGTGGCAGCACTCTCACCTCTGAGTCTGAAGTTGTGGGTTCAAGCCCTGCTTCAGAGACTTGAGCGCCAAATCTAGGCTGACACTCCCAGTGCAGTACTGATGGAGTGCTGCACTGTCGGAGGTGCCGTCTTTCGGATGAGACATTAAGCCAAGGACCCGTTTGCCCTCTCAGGTGAATGTAAAAGGTCCCATGGCAGTATTTCGAAGAAGAGCAGAGTAGTTCTCCCTAGTGTCCTGACCAATATTTATCCCTCAAACAACACTACTATCTGGTCATTATCACACTGACATCTGTGGGACTTTGCAGTGTGCAAATTGACTGCCCCGTTTCCTACATTACAACAGTGACTACAGTTCAGAAGTATTTCATTGGCTGTAAAGCACTTTGGGACATTCTGTGGTCGTGAAAGGCGCTATATAAATGCAAGTCTTTTATGTTGAGCTGAGTTCTTTGACGTGACATTAGCTTTGAAAATAATTATTCAAATCAATGTAACCAACATCCAATGTAAGTGCTGTTCATTCACAAGATGTTATGAAATGTGAGATAATCGCTAATAAAAAAAATTAACAATGCTCAAGGTCCTTGCAAATGGGGTCGAGGCAATAAGAGAAGAAAGGCTTGCATGTATATAGCGCCTTTCATGACCACCGGACATCTCAAAACGCTTTACAGCTAATGAAATACTTTTGGAGTGTAGTCACTGTTGTAATGTGGGAAACGCGGCAGTCAATTTGCGCACAGCAGGCTCCCAAAAACAGCAATGTGATAATGACCAGATAATCTGATTTTTTGTTACGCTGATTGAGGGACAAATATTGGTCAGGACACCGGGGATAACTCCCCAGCTCTTCTTTGAAATAGTGCCATGGGATCTTTTACGTACACTTGAAAGAGCAGACGGGGCCTCGGTTTAATGTGTCATCCGAAAGACGGCACCGCCGGCAGTGGAGTACTCCCTCAGCACTGCACTGGAGTGTCAGCCTAGATTTTTTTGCGCTCAAGTCTCTGGAGCGGGACTTGAACCCACAACCTTCTGTCTCAGAGAGCGAAAGTACTACCCACTGAGCCACAGCTGACACTGAGGGCACTGAGTATTGAATCAGACTGTTCACAAGAGCTCTACCTCAACAGACCCTAAGCAATGGCACTGCACATCTGCGTATTATGATCACATCCATTTGGTAAAGTGTATGATTACCTCTGACAGAGCCTTGCCCGGTGAAGCTAATAGGTAGCGGCCGCCATCTTTTTCCATCAGCGAACATTGACAGAATCCATAGCTATCCAAAGGAATGCTGTCTGTCACTGCAGTACGCCCTTCTGACAGGTCCCATGTACAGACAGCTGAGTCACGACCTTGGCTGCATGAGCATATGGGACACATCAAACACAGCAAAGCCGTGGCCACATTTTCTTCATTACATTAGCATTCGTTTGCAATCAGAATAATGCAATGATTTTAAACTCGTGAGCAATTAAGCCATGGCTTAAACATATGTTAGTTTTCTTTTCTTTTAATCAATTCTAAGTCATAAACATATTGTTCAGAACACATTTTTGTCCCTCCTCTCCTTTTTAAAAATGATTTATTCATAGGATGTGGGCGTCACTGGCAAGGCCAGCATTTATTGCCCATCCTTAATTTCCCTCGAGATGGTGGTGGTGAGGCTTGCTAAGCCATTTCAGAGGGCAGTTAAGAGTCAACCACATTACTGTGAATCTGGAGTCACATGTTGGCCAGACTGGGTAAGGGCGGCAGATTCCCTTCCCTAAAAGGACATCAGTGAACCAGATGGGGTTTTTACGACAATCTGGTAGTTTTCTGGTATTACCGGTATAGGGGCAGCACTCCGAATCTGGAACCCACGGGACCGAAGTCGTTCCGGATTTTGCATTTTGCCGGACTTTGGAACGTCTTTCTGACGTCACGAATCCGGAAAGACCCGAGCCCAGATTCGGGTTTTTCCGGATTTCAGAACGTCAGAAGGGGGGAGTGGGGTGGTGCTCGCCGGGCGATGAGGTCGTCGGGTGGGGACCCGCTGCCCTGGAGTTGTTCGGGCGGGTCCTGTCGAAGAGGTGGTGTTTGGGCGGGCCGCCGAGGTGAGGCTTGAGGTCGGGCAGCGAGGGGCAGCAGCGGCACCTCGAGGTCGGCAGTGTCCGGATTCCGGATCATTTTGCGGATTCCGGGACGACCGGGTCACCAATCGGTCTGGAGTCCGGAACTCCGGATTTTGGACGTTACACCTGTACTCGCTTTTTTTAAAATTCCAGATTTATTTAATTGAATTTAAATTCCCTAGCTGCCCTAGCAGGATTTGAACTCCTGTCTCTGGATCATTATTCCAGGCCTCTGGATTACTAGTCCAGTAACATATCCACTATGCTACTGTACTCCTGAAGCACTAATTCCAGCTGTGTATGATTCCATGGTTTCCAGTGGTTCTTCAATACTTATTCCAAGATAACACTTCCTGCGTGTGTGCTCCTAAACCTCCCTATATTTCACATCGAGGGCCACGTGCAATGGCTTACTCTAATGCCACTCTCAGGAATGCTGCACCACAAAGCAGCACAGTGTGACGGGGCCCAGGTCTGCACATTGCAACTCCCTAAACCCTGCAAGCTTCTGACTTAGGTCATGAGCGGTTGGCAAGTGCAAGCCGGGCATCTTCTCCAAAGGAAGAGGGACCAAAAAAAAACTATAGCTCCAAAAGCTTTTTGCTGGACAGTAAGAATAGCGGAGAGAACAAGAGTGAATCAGGGCTTGGCCAATATGCCACAGCCAAACAGAAGGAGAATAGAGGCACCAAGGCAAATAGACCAACAATATTGTGAGTATCAGCAGGCTACTCACTCAATACAGCCAAGCCTAAGAAAGACTTGCATTTATATAGCGCCTTTCACGACCACCGGATGTCCCAAAGCGCTTTGCATCCAATGCAGTACTTTTGAAGCGTAGTCACTGTTGTAATGTAGGAAACGCGATAGCCAACTTGCGCACAGCAAGCTCCCACAAACAGCAATGTGACAATGACCAGATAATCTGTTTTTGTTATGTGATGGAGGGATAAATATTGGCCAGGACGTAACTCCCCTGCTCTTCTTTAAAATAGCGCCATGGGATCTTTTACATCCACCAGAGAAGGCATCTGTTTAATGCCTCATCTGAAAGACGGCACCTCCGACAGTGCAGCACTCTCTCAGCACTGCACTGGGAGTGTCAGCCTAAATCTTTGTGCTCAAGTCTCTTGAGCGGGACTTGAACCCACAACCTTCTGACTCAGAGGCGAGTGCTGCCCACTGAGCCACTGGCTGGCACTAATCCTTATCCTATCCTCAACACACATACACCTTGTCCAATATATGCACATGCTATCCGGCAGGATTCATTGGATAGCAAACAGGAGCAGGAATACCATTCCCTCCTTAGCCCAGAGACATTGAGTTGGCTTACAGTGCTTAGTCTATAACAGAGATCAGCTTACTCAGCATGAACCAGCGATCTACCTGGTCTATGTAAGACAGCATGCAGTGGATGTACCCATTACTTTGTGGAGAAGGTGTCTCATATTTTAAAATAAATGACATCACAAAAACGACACCTTCGACTCAATTTGGAAGTTTTCACTGAATCACTATAACAGAGCAAAGGCCAACATGATAAAATGTTACACTGATGATAGCGATGGGAGCATCATCACCTCCAAGTTCCCCTCCAAGTCACGCGCCATCCTGGCTTGGACATATATCGGCCGTTCCTTCATCGTCGCCGGGTCAAAACCCTGTAACTCCCTCCCTAACAGCACTGTGGGAACACCTTCACCACACGGACTGCAGCGGTTCAAGGAGGTGGCTCACCACCACCTTCTCAAGGGCAATTAAAATGGCATTGACAACAACGCCCACGTCACAGGAACAAAAGAAGAGAAAAAACGTATCTTTCTCAATTAGTTCATTTTTCTTCCCCCGCCCGTTAAGTTTTGTGAAAGCTGCTCTGATCACTCTGCGAGTTTATCAATCAGCAGCTGAGCATTAGATGTCAGGAAGTTCCTACGTTCGATCCCAGCCTGTGCTGAGATAGCTGATTTTAGTTGGAGCAGCAACAGAGGTGCAGCTCACCTCAACACCACCTTGCTTAGTGTGTTACTCTGAGCCATGTCATGTCCTAATTTCCTCCACCTTATAACATGCACAAGTTGTGGCTCTCAGGAATTTCAACCAATGTGTAGTGATCTCTATGTTTGTCCATCCATGTTCCACCGAGAAGGATCAGATACCAGTGCAGACTAACCTGATGAGGGAGTCCCCCCCTTGCAAAGTTTGTGTCCATAAAACAGATTCTCCGCCATGGCTTTCCAGCACCGTATCTGCTCTGTGTGTTTTTAAGTTCCATATGTGTATTAGTCCATTAGCTGAGCTGTTGGAGGAAAACAGTAAGTTATTTGGTCAACGCAAGATTGTATATCATATTAAAAAACCCAGCTTAAGCGTATACATCCAATTCTGCAAACAAAGCCCATGGTATTAGTAATATTCAGTGGCAGAGGTTGACTTACAGTAAACATAAGAGCTCGGAGCAGGAGTAGGCCATTGGCCCCCCGAGCCTGCTCTGCCATTCAATGAGATCATGGCTGATCTGATCTTGGCCTCAAGTCCACTTCCCCACCCGCTCCCCATAACCTTTGACTCACCTATCATTCAAAAATCTGTCTAACTCCACCTGAAATATAGTCAAATGACTTAGCCACCACTGCTCTCTGGGGTAGAGAACGCCAAAGATTCATGACCCTCTTGAGGGAAGAAATTCCTCTTGATCTCCGTTTTAAATGCGCGACCCCTTATTCTGAAACCATGCCCCCCCTAGTTCTAGATTCTCCTTTGAGGGTAAACATCCTCTCTGTGTTGATCCTAAGCGATCTGGTGGTGTGCAATGGCTGTAAACACACTTAAACAAGATTTTCAGTGACTAATTTATGTTCTAGTCTGGTGCACCCTCATTAAAGCACTATAAGATAAAGTGTGACAGATAGTGATGGTGCTCAGCACTGGAGCTCCAACGCATCGTCAGAGTGGTACGGTGCGAGCTCACGTCCCACCATCTCCCACAGGCTCAGCTCCTGATTTCTACTGTGCTGAGGAGGAAGCATCAAACCAAATCTACCATGTCCCACGGAGGGCAGAAAGGAGGAATCAGAAGTCACTTTAGATCACCGCCGTGCAACTCAAGAACATTTGCCGAGGCCTTGGGAGTGGGATGGCCAAGCTTTTTCATGACACAGAGACCAAAGAAACTGGGAGTCAATAAAATGCTTTAAATAAAATGAGGTCGCGACCCCAAAAATAAACAAACTATATTTTTCAGCAAGTATGATTGAGTATCTAAACACTTTGGGGCGAAATTGCCCCTTTGCACAAGGCCCATTGGCGCGTCCGGCCGGCACTAATGAGACAATAAGTGGTTTGCATCCGGGGGCAGGCGGCGACAGCGTCGCGGCCGGAATTGCCACCGGGATGCTGCCGCGAGAAAGGACTTTGCGCCACACCCCATCGTTGGCACCCCGGGTGGCGGCGCATACAAGATGATGTCATCAGCGTGCGCGGCGATCCCTTTGCACCCTGCGGGAGCGTGATCAGCGCCAGGTGATGTCACCAACAGCTTCTCGGGGCGCGAAGCAGTGACTGGGGCGTTGCGGCCTCCCTTAAAGGGGAGAGCCTAGCGTTGCGTGGCCGCCATCTTCATCTAATTGGTGGTCGGCTCTGGAATCGGCCCGACAATGGCGGCCGTTGGTTTGGCCGGGCCGCCAATAGGCAAACTGCATCCCTTCTTGGGTGCCAGGCCGTTGGCCCAGCCGACACCTTTCCTTAGTGGCCCAGAGGGCGCCACGGGCCGTCCCTAGGCTTTGCAGCGTTCCTCCCCTTTAGGGATGGGGGGGGGGGGGGGGGGCGTGCAGGGAAAATGTTGCAACGCGTCAGCGCCGCACTTCCGCCTCCCAAGGGCGCACAAATCTTTTTATTCCCGGTAAAGAGCCCAATTCCGGAGCTCATGTATCCTCCTACTGTCGGGCGATTAAAAAAAAAAATCGAATAAATTAAATTCTGTGCCCTAAAACCAGCGCGGGGCAATTTCGCCCCCTATGTGTTAATATTTGTATAACATTTTATCTGGGCATTTCCCCCATTGCACCTCACACGGTTACTTTGACCCCCTTCCCCAACCAAGCCCTGGACAAGACTATCTGAAATGTGGGCTTTTTTGCTCTCAAGCCATCATCAGCACCCTCAATTACTGGGCAACAGTGCTGAGCGGCTGCAGTGTGGGACTGGTTTCCTTAATACTTCACTCATCTCTGTCCCTATTCGAGAACTTTCAAAACCAAAACTGAATGTCAGTCACAGCTTGGGTTCAAGCAACAACAACTTGCATTTATATAGTGACCCTTTAATGTAGCAAAACCTCCCAGGGCACTTCATAGGACTGTTATCCGACAAACATTGACACCGAGCCACAGGAGAGAGCAGGACAAGCATTCCGAAGACCAAAGGCAGCAAGTCTCCCATTGACTTGTGCGTCTTAAATCTCAGAGCACTGAGTATCATTCGAGAAACAAGCATGCTTTGCCAAGTATTGCTTCTAAACTCATACCTACAAAAATAGAACGGTGAAGCAAACAATTTAAACAAAGCTGAGAATACCGAGTAACATGCAGACAAACTTAAATAAAATGACAATTTCTTATTCTGCATGTTGCTACAGTCCTCAATATCCCTGTCGAGACAAGAAACAATTCATAAAAGGAGCTACTTCCAGTCCTTGAAAATAGATGGATATTTGGAAGAGAAAAAAACAGCTGGCAGCTTTTCATTTTTCTTTCTGGAGCAACATTACTTAAAGTCAAGAAGAAACCTAACCACATCCATCCTTTCCTTCCAATTGATCATAATTAATCTGGAAAAAATGCCAATTGATCTGTTCTCTGGCTTCCAAATATACCCTTGTAAATGATGGTGTGAAGCAACACTGGAAATCACCTGCGATCTGGCAGTGCTCAAAGCCAATAGTTTGTTGAAGAGCCCCATTAGTCCAAGTCCCACATCAAACTCGGTCACGCCACAAGTCCAGACAGTAGCAATTATAATTTTGCTGTTTTAGTAGCAATTATCCTTAGCTATCACTTTGGAGCAAAAAGATCACAAGGAATCACTCTTTGGGCCACTTACACAAAAGGACAATTACGATAAGCTTGAATTATGTAGCAATTTGCAATCAGCTCAACCCTCAAAACAATTTGATGATGGTGTGTGCTGGGGCGAGGCAGCAAGTGAAACATGTAATTTGGTAACAAGTTCATGACAGTGTCTTCACAAGGAGGAGGCTGGGCAGGTAGCCCACTTGGATTTTTTCTTTTATAATCGTTTTGGGCCTGGTGTTCAGACTCATTATTGACATTCAATCAGTTCCAGTCACATTCTGAAACAAAACCAATTTTTCAACTCCAACTGTCATTCTTCAAAGTTTAAACAAAGAAAATGCAGACTACAGACGGCATGAGTTCAGAATAAAAATCTCAAGGAAACAAAATCTTATTCATTGCAAGGCGTCATGATTTCCCATTTCTTGATTAATAATTAATTCAGGCAGACTACAATCAACTACACTTTAGGGTAGGAGTATGGTTGCTTGTATGTATCGATTTTTCCCCACTCGTTTCAGCGGGCTAACTTCTGGATCAGCCGACCGATTGCTCTTATAAGGAGGTTCTCCTCAGTTTCAAGGGTAATATGGTAATCATGGGGGGCTTTAATCTACACATAACATTTTTACAGGCCTTAACAGGGTAGATGCAAGTATTTCCTGAGGAGTCTAGAACCAGGGGGTCACAGTCTCAGAATAAGGGGTCGGCCATTTAAGACTGAGACGAGGAGAAACTTCTTCACTCAGAGGGTGGTGAATCTTTGGAATTGTTTACCCCAGAGGGCTGGGGATGCTCAGTCGTTGAGTATATTCAAGACAGAGATCGATAGATTTTTGAATATTAAGGGAATCGAGGGATATGGGGACAGTGCAGGAAAGTAGAGTTGAAGTAGAAGATCAACTGTGATCTTATTGAATCGTGGAGCAGGCTCAAGGGGCTGAATGGCCTACTCCTGCTTCTTATATTATGTTCTTATAGACTGGGCAACAAATTTGCAGTAATAATATGCAGGGCAAATTCATGGAATGTATACAAGATAGTTTTCTAGATCAGTATATTGAGGAACTAACGAGGGAACAGGCTATTTTAGATCTAGTATTATCCAATGAGAAAGGGTTAATTAATAAACTTGTAGTAAAGGGGCCCTGGGAAGAGTGACCATAAAAAGATAGAATTTTATATTAAGTTTGAAACTGATTTAGTAACATCCGAAACTAGGGTCTTAAATCTAAACAAAGCAAATTATGTAGCTATGAGGGGGTGAATTGACTAAGGTAGATTGGGAAACTACATTAGCAGAATGACGGTAGACAAGCAATGGCTAGCATTTAAAGAATACATAATTTACAACAAATATACATTCCTTTAAGGTACAAAACCCCCAGAGGAAAAGTGGTCCACTGTGGCTTACAAGAGAAGTTAAAGATAGCATTAGATCAAAGGAAAAAGCTTATAATGTTGCCAAAAAGAGTAGCAAGCCTGAGGTTTGGGAGGATTTTAGAATTCAGCAAAGGAGGGCCAAGAAATTGATGAAGAAAGGGAAAATAGAAGAAAGAAAGGTAAACTAGCGAGAGACATAAAATCAAACTGTAAAAGCTTCTATAGGCATGCAAAAAGGAAAGGATTAGCAAAAGTAAATGTGGGTCCCTTACAGGCTGAGGCAGGAGAAATTATAATGGGGAATAAGGAAATGGCAGAGAAATTAAACAAATACTTTGTGTCTATCTTCACGGAAGATGCAAAAAACCTCCCTGAAATAATGGAGAACCAAGAGTCTAGTGAGAATGAGGAACTGAAAGAAATCAGTATTAGTAAAAAAATAGCACTGAAGAAATTAATGAGACTGAAAGCTGATGAATCCCCTGGACCTGATAGCCTACATCCTAGGGTTTTGAAAGAGGTTTCTACAGAGATAGTGGATGCATTGGTTGTCATCTTCCAAAATTTCATAGATTCTAGAAAGGTTTCCACGGATTGGAAGGTAGCAAATGTAACCCCACTATTTAAGAAAGGGAGAGAGAAAACAGGGAACCACCAGACCAGTTAACCCGACATCAGTAGTAGGGAAAATGCTCGAATCTATTATTAAGGATGTGGTAACACGGCACTTAGAAAATATAATAGGATTGGGCAGAGTCAACACGGCTTTATGAAAGGGAAATCATGTTTGGCAAATCTGTTAGAAATTTTTGAGGTAACTAGCAGAATAGATAAGGGGGAACCAGTGGATGTGGTGTATTTGGATTTTCAGAAGGCATTATAAGGTGCCACACAAGAAGTTATTAAACAAAATTAGGGCTCATGGGGTTGGGCGTAATATACAACCATGGATTGAGGATTGGTTAACGGACAGAAAACAGAGAGTAGGAATAAATGGGTCATTTTCAGGTTGGCAGACTGTAACTAGTGGGATACCGCAAGGATCAGTGCTTGGGCCTCAGCTATTCACAATCTATATCAATGATTTCGATGATGGAACCAAATGCAATATATCCAAGTTTGCTGATGAGACAAAGCCAGGTGGGAATGTAAGTTGTGAGGAGGATGCAAAGAGATTTCAAGGAGATATAGACAGGCTAAGTGAGTGGGCAAGAACATGGCAAATGGAATATAATGTGGAGAAATGTAAAGTTATCCTTTGGTAGGAAAAATAGAAAAGCAAGAGTATTTTGTAAACAGTGAGAGATTGGGAAATGTTGGTGTTCAGAGAGACCTGGGTGTTAACATGCAGGTACAGCAAGCAATTAAGAAAGCAAATGGTATTTTGGCCTTTTTTAACAAGAGGATTTGAGTACAAGAGTACAGATGTCTTATCGCATCTATATAGGGCTCTGGTGAGACCACACCTGGAGTACTGTGTACAGTTTTGGTCTCCTTACCCAAGGAAGGATATACTTGCCATAGAGGGAGTGCAACAAAGGTTTACCAGACTGATTCCTGGGATGGAGAGACTGTCCTATGAGGAGAGATTGAGTGGACTAGGCCTATGTTCGCTAGAATTTAGAAGAATGAAAGGTAATCTCATTGAGACATACAAAATTCTTACAGGGCTTGACAGAGTAGATGCAGGGAGGATGTCTCCCCTGGCTAGGGAGATTGGAACCAGGATCACAGTCTCAGAATAAGGGATCGGCCATTTAGGACATGGATGAGAAGTTTCTTCACTCAGAGGGTGGGGAATCTTTGGAATTGTCTACCCCAGAAGGCTGTGGAGGTTCAGTCGTTGAGTATATTCAAGACAGAGATCGCTAGATTTTTGAATATTAAGGGAATCAAGGGATATGAGGATAGTGCAGGAAACTGGAGTTGAGGTAGATCAGCCATGATATTTCAGGCTTGAGGGGCAAAATGCCCTACTCATGCTCCTAATTCTTATGCTCTTATGTTTCAACACGGACTATAATGGTAAGGAAGCTACAACTGTATGTGACATGATGAAACGATAATTTTTAGATCATGCTGTATTTTTCCGAAAGTCACTTGATTTTGCTATACAGCTTCCCCCACATAAAAGTAATACATCAGTCATAGGAAAAGGAGTAGCCCATTCAGGCCCTCGAGCAATGTTCCCTGTAAGCTGCGCTTTGTTCTGCGCAGCCTGTTTCTTTTAATGCACTGTCCCTTTAAATTTCTGCGCATGCGCGATATTGACAATGTGAAAGCCGGTGAGTGGCCTGCACGGGACCTTTCAGGTTACTGCGGGCTGTGCGTGCACCTTGGTGGGAACATTGCCCTCCAGCCTGTTCTGCCATTCAAATAGATCGTGGTTGATCTGTATCTTAACTCCATTTACCCGCCTTGGGTCACAGGGCCAATTGGTATCAGTAGAAAGCATCTACCTCAATTTTGTGAAAATGAAACTTTATAAAATATTTTACAAGTTATATTTGATTTTAATTGGGAAGTTCTACTGGAACGACGGTTTGAGATCTGGTTTTTCTGCATGGGGCTAATTTCTCCACCGTCATCCAGTAGAGCATATGGAAATTTGTGGTCCCTGCTGTAGATGATAATTGGAGTTCTCAGGATTTTATTTTGCTGGTATGAAGCTCATTAATTAAAGCCCTTTGTTGTATTACTGGCTGTGCCAGAGCCATCATCTGCTGATCTCTACTTAAATATTCTAATCGTCTGCCCTCACTTTCAACTGAAGTTGAAGTCACCAGAAAGAAAGAAATGCTGCACATTTCACAGTCACAGTTTGCAAAATGTGTGACGTTGCAAGTATTTGTTTGTAGCACAGAGGTAGAAGCTGGATGCTACAGAACTCTGACACCTCCAGGAATAAATATAGACAATCATATTTTCTGCAGCCTTCAACTTCGCTGGGTCAAAATCCTGGAACGCCCTACTTAACAGCACTGTGGGAGCAACCTCAACCACACGGACTGCAGCGGCTCGAGGAGGCGGCTTACCACCACCTTCTCAATGGCAACTAGGGATGGGCAAGAAATGCTGGCCTTGCCAGTTCGTGCTCACATCCAGAGAATTAATTTTTTTAAATGCCTGAGGGCTGCCAGATAAAGAAGGCCCACTGCCCTCATGCACAAACAGCTCTATTAATTCTTTGCCCCCGGGCCCAGCAGGCCTTGGTGTAGTGGAACCTACCATTCAATTGTTGGTGAGCCAGCACGTCAATAATAGAAACAGAGGCAGCAGCATCAAGGGGAACTGCCACAGTATCACTAACTGAACAGGACAGGATTGAGGGGCTGAATGGTCTTTTTTTTCGTTCATGGGATGTGGGTGTCGCTGGCATGGCCAGCATTTATTGCACATCCCTGATTGCCCTTGGAATGGAGGTGGTGAGCAGCCTTCTTGACCCGCTGCAGTTCGTGTTGCCTACTCCTATTTCTATGTTCCTTCACCCTCCACAGCTAATTCAGCAGCTACAGCCACTCATCGAAATGTTTATGCCAGTTAACAGGTGCTGTACATGTCACATGCTGACTAGTTTCCTTTGTATCAAGAGCAGCACAAAGAACATATGAACATAAGAAATAGGAGCAAGAGTAGGCAATTTGCCTGCTCCGCCATTCATCAAGATCATGGCTGATCTGATCTTAGCCTCAACTCCACTTCCACGCCCGCTCCCCATAACCCTTGACTCCCTTATCATTCAAAAATCTGTCTATCTCCATCTTATTCTGAAACTATGCCCCCTAGTTCTAGATTCCCCCACGAGGGGAAACATCCTCTCTGCATCTACCCTCGAGTCCCCTCAGATTCTTATACGTTTCAATAAGATAAGAGTTAAACTACTGACCAGGAGAGGGCGGGGCCATCATCAGGGACATGTCAGTGGCCAGTAATTATTTGCCTTATTAGCAATGTTGCCATCTAATGCTCTAAAAACCCTACACCATGGTTTTATTTCTATTGCAATTTCCTGTTGGATTGATGTTGAACATAAAAAAATAATATCCCTACCCTCCGCCCAAAAAAATACCAAAAAAAACATTTACTCACAAGCATGCCCAGCATCGGTTTATCTCATTGTATATGTTGCCTGCGTATTGCAGTTAAAAATGGTCAAAGTTGTGACATAAAACTGCTACCTGATGGCACCACTGCAATGGAACATGTTGGAAATGTCACAGTAAGCAGTTTGCAGTAAGCTTGCTCAAGAATCTTCCTGCATACAGCAGAACACTACAGGGTGCCAGCACTGGTAGCAGAACCCTTTCACCTCAACGCGATGGGAAATCTTCCATTTTATTAGTTACACACACACACACACACACACACACGCGCGCACACCGCTACTTTTGTATTAAGTTTCAGCAGACTATTCCATGCACCACAGGAGACGTTCCTCACCCCGAGAAGAGTACAGGATCACAGCCCTCCTGATTTCTGCAGCAGAAATGCAGAGTGTTCACTGAAGCTCCGGTCCCTCGAAGCACAAACTTTGGATCAGGAGGACGCAGGGCCATAGGGTGGCTGCGGAAATCTGCGGAGAGGACATTCAATGAGTAACGCAACAATGGCTTAAAAATGGATCAAATATTCCTCAAATTCATAATGCGCTGGCTGTGTCTGTTGCTTCACAAATGCATATCCTAGACTTTTTAAACAAAATAGCACAACAAGAACAGCAGAAGTATATTCTATCGCAAATCGCCAGCACCAAATAGATAAAACATTTGCAATCACAATGTAGATTTAGAAAACCACAAATGGATATTCATCAAATGGACTTACGGCATAAAACAGGTACTATTTGGATAATATATATTGTTTAAAAATCATGAACATCTCTGAGTTATGCAACAGAATGGCTAGATGCAGTTTTACATTCAGAATTTATCATATGGTGAATTTTTGAATTTAATCAGGCAATTAAGGGGACGTGCCAAATAATGGCAAGACTTATATGAATGTTAACGAGGGTAAATGTATTCTCCCTATATGTTCAAGATCAACATACACAGAGAAGGTCACCACCCACCCTTCAAAACTGCATCTCACATTTCTCCACATTAACTTTCATCTGACATTCATCTAGCCAGTCAATGCCCCATGAAGTCACTTGCATTCACTGTTCAGTTAACCATGCTCCCTATTTTTGGGTCATCTGCAAATTTTGATATTGCACCCCATTAAACCCAAATTGGGTTCATATTCTATATAAACATTTTTAATGATCCATGGTCTCAGAATTCCAAAGATACCGCAAAGTAGGTGGTGCTATTAATGTAACGTTACGTGACAAATTGGAAAGCAATGGGGCAACATTGAACATTACACAACAGCCCAAACAGTAGCTTTCGGGAATCCCCAAACTAAGCAAAAAAAATGACAGGACAGAAACTCTATTTATCAGAAAAATAAGCAAGGAAATCCAATGTGGACGGCTGCAGACAGAGGTAATAATGCAAAACGGAGGACCTCAGAGAAGTTTAAAGTGAACCAAAAATGTAAAGTGAAGAAAAATCTCAGAAGGGGAAGACTGAACGACTTCAGATGAAAATAACTGCAGGAGGTCAGTGGCCCAATAATGGCAGAGGGACTTGAAAGATATACAGAGAAAAGGTCTTGAAATATATACAATTCCAGTAGGACGCTCTATTAGAATGGTGGAGCTTGCTTATCCACCACCCCCCCCACCCCCCTGCAGCCCCAAATATGCCCTGAGGACCCCCCCCCCCCCCCCGGCAGCCCCAAATATGCCCTGACCCCCCCCCCCCCGCCCAAAATATGCCCTTGCACAATTAGCTGTCAATTGGTAGATTTTAACCTATATGCTACATGCTCGCTGGTATGTTCCATATCTAGTCGGTTGTGATTTCTTCCTGTTTATATGAATGACATTTCAGCCAATCAGGTGCAAGTGTGACACATACTTCGCACATCAAGTGTAACAGATACAGGTGCCGGACACAAGACTCCCAAAGCAAACGCTCTACTCGGAAATCCTATACGGCAAGCGAGCCCCAGGTGGGCAGAGGATACGTTTCAAGGACACCCTCAAAGCTTCCTTGATAAAGTGTAACATCTCCACCGGCACCTGGGAATTCCTGGCCAAAGACCACTCTAAGTGGAGGAAGAGCATCCGGGAGGGCGCTGAGCACCTCAAGTTTCGTCGCCGAGAGCATACAGAAAACAAGAGCAGGCAGCGGAAGGAGCGTGCGGCAAACCAGTCCCACCCACACTTTCCTTCAACCACTGTCTGTCCCACCTGTGACAGGGACTGTAATTCCCGTATTGGACTGTTCAGTCATCCGAGAATTCACTTTTGGAGTGGAAGCAAGTCTTCCATGATTTCGAGGGACTGCCTATGATGATGATACCACAAACAAGACTATAACTATTTCCCCCCCCCCCCCCCCCATTCTGGGGCGATTTAATTTAGCTCATCAGGCCAAAGGTGTGATAACTGCCCATAAAGGTTCTTTTTCCGACCAATAATAAGCCTCATGTTTTTTTTCTCCAATGCCTCACATGAGCTCGTTTCTGCGGGTAATGTCAGCAACATCTAGAAGAACTGGATATCCTGCCTTGGTCAGAAAACTGCTCGGTTAAGGAGCCCTAGCTTAATTGTGCATTGCTAATCTGTCAGCCACGCAGATTTGTCAGCCCAGCCTCCCTAATTAAGGCCAGCACCGGGGTAGTGCTTCCTAAGTAAATGTTGAGCGATTAGGATAGCTGTTCTCACAGCCATGTACTCTTAACAGTTAGGAAGTATGTTTTGTGCTGGTGCATTTCTCCTTTGAGGAGATGTTTGTTCAAAGGCTTTCACTTATCAACATTTGACCAAACACGAGAAAAGCTATTTTAGTGCAACACAAAGCAACTAATTTCACATGGTTGACATGGCTGCAGATCTATTGACATAAAAATTTATGATTCATGCCACATTGTTAGCAGTCAGGCACTTTTAATAGTTATATATAAACAGAAACTTGGGCATAGTACCTAGATTTAAAAACACAAATTATCAAAATTTCGCACATTGTTCAATATTCAAATGCTTTAAACTTTGTCTTCTGTGCTGGTACAGGAACACAGAATGTTTACAGAAATGAGTCTGTAACGTATTGTGTTAAATACGAAAACAATAGGCAACATTCACTTTGTAGCTGTAGGTTTACTGTGTGGCAAAGACTGCGAAAGTCAATCAGAACACAGTACCAGTTTCACTTCTATTACTTACACAAAGAACCTGCAGGTTACAAAAAAAGCACGGAAAGCACATTTTAACAAAAAAACAACAAATGCTAGCTACGCTATATTAACATAAGGTACTAAAGTAGCGTCGGACCCATTGAGTAATAAATTGAGCACAGATTCTTATTCATCGCATTTCCAAAGCTGAAATCGGATCACTTCGGTAATTTAAACTTTAAGACAGCGATAATTTAGGAAGGGGGGGGGGGGGAAGGAATTAATTTAGTTGGAATGAATCAAAGAGATTTTCTTTTTCAATATTCTCATCCCAATCCCATATATTGTGGGATCCCATTCCTCTTTGAAGAAGTAACCAAGAGTCAGCCTTGTAGTCAGCAGAAGCAGATAACACAGGAACTGTAATCTGACTCTAAGCCTTGGATAAAGAAAGTTTGTTTCCTCGTGACCATATGATGGCTTCTCCATCAACACATTCTCACTAATTAGGCCTAATTATCAGCCGAAGCTCGCTTCCCCTTCATGTTATTAAATCAGAAATAATCACATGCCCTGGCTTCTGTCAGCACCTGAGAGACCGGAGACCCCAATTCAATTGAAACCACTATCAAGCCCGGCCTTTGGAAGAGCTGGCTTGGCAATTTCTCCCGGCTTCAAAAGATCCAGGTCCCACAGCCGCATGCCAGCGCTGCATTCTCGGGAGTGGATGCGTTCTTATGACTGACAGTGACACCCTTGACCCCTGCATTATTTCACAAATTACCGCTCCAGAAAAGATACTGATTAGCTATTGTGCGCTAATATTGGGTAAATGGCACACCAAACTTTCAGAAATGCATTCGTAACAAGCCACAGTGCATGGACAGAGTAAAAGAAAAAGGATCACTGACAGCAGAATGGACTCTGTACAAGTCCCCACATTTTGACAAAGGCAGGACAGATTGATTAGAATCAAACAGCCATGATTGTGTTACCCACGGGCATTTATAGAGGAATCTGTAAGCCAGGGATTTAGATAAAATTTGAAAACAGGGATTCTGCTGAAATTTGAGGAAGCTTTCGAAGTCAACACAGAAAAATCTTGCCAATTCTACTTTCAGTTTGTAAACTTTTGACATGAAATTCTGTTATCCCCAAATACTGATCAAGGTCACTTTTAATTTGATTACAGAATGTTTATTGCGAATTCAGAGAAACCTATATGACTTTTCTCGTTTGCAGACTTTGGCGAATAGCAATGAGAGAACAGTACACGAAGGGTTACAAAAACCGTATGAACTAAAACACTTCGGGCTAGAAATTGATCAAAGGCTGCCACTGCTCATTTACTGCCAACAAACGCCAAGATTCTGCAATTAACGCCGGTGGAAAATTGATCAAAAAAATAGCAAAAAAAACGCCCGGCAGGAAAAATGGGCGGAGCATGTGGATTCTCGGCGGGCCAGATCAAATTAAGTCCGAGGCTAGAGTCGGCCTAGGGAGAGGAGAAAAACACGGAAAATATTTTTTCAAAAAATAAAAAATAAAACATCGGAAAACATTCAAAGGAGCTTTTTTAACTGAAGCGCTTCAAAATAATTTTTAAAAAACACTTACTTTTTTTTGCAGGGTTTCATACCTACCTCCATCGAAAGGCTGCTCCGACTGGGTGTTTTATTTGCAGAAGTATGGATCACCGCTCCCACCAACTCAGGCGGGAGCGGTTTTCCCAGCGTTACAGGCCGGCGGTCCGCTCCCCAGCGTAAGGCCCTGATGAAATTCCCAACGAATGAAAGACCGCCCAAAACAAGGAAATAGCCCTCAGGACTTGAAAAATAACTTCAGACTGACTATTTTCCAGTGATCAATTTTTTTATCGTTATCAGATAAAACCTGCAGTGAACAAACAGGCCGCAATCATTAACCCTTCACCACACACCCAGAGACCACAAACTAGTGCTAGCATTGAACAGTCAGCAAAAGCTGACCCAAAACAGGATGACACCACTCCGTTAAAAGCAAGGGTCTGGAATTTCACCCGTGGCTACAACGTGGAAATTAGACACGAAAACTGGTCCATTCCATCGATGTCAAGTTGCGCTCAAGTTTCCTGCCAATCTCACTAGAATATGCCTGCAAATAAAAATACGTAGTCCTCATATGGTGGGTGATATTGAGGCTTTGGAAAGAGTGTAGAAGAGGGCCACTCGACTAATTCCAAGTCTAAAGCATCTTAGTTATCAAGACAGGCTGAAAGAGTTGGGAATCTATACCTTAGAGCAGCGTAGATTATGGGGGGGATATGATTGAGGTTTATAAGATAATGAAGGGAATAGACGGTGTTCCAGCTGACAGTTTATTTCAATATGTTCGGCAGGACCAAGGGGCACAAATTTAAGTTGTAAAGAGCTAGATCTAGATTAGACGTCAGGAGATGATTCTTTTCCAAGAGAATAGCAGACCCCTGGAACAAGTTGCCTTTGCATGTGATGGATGCAGACTCGCTGAATTCCTTCAAGCGAAAGCTGGATTTGTTTCTGGCTGCGGCGGAGATCACCTCTTACAGAAGGTAGGTACTGCAAGGAATTCAATGCCAAAGTGATCTCCTGGACATAGTTTCGATCGCCTAGATGGGTCGGAGAGGAACGTCCCTGATTTTTTTTTCGGCAAATTTTGTTTGTGTTAAAATCTGTTTTTTTGCCTCTCCCAGGAGATCACATGGTTTTGGGTGGGTTGAAGTCATCATAGGCAGTCCCTCGAACAAGGATGATTTGCTTCCACGAGTTCAAAGGTGTTTCGATGAAGGACCCGATGTTCCAGTCCTGAACTCCAATTGAGGGGGTGGAAGATGCCTGTGCGTGGATTTTTTTTAGCGTGTGGTGACTGTTGCACACCAACCACCACACGGGCTTCACAAAGCTAGGTCTTGGTCCAGTGACAAGGGTTAACCAAGACAGCTGGAGACCTGCTCTGCTGCAGGGTGGGGTGAAGTGTATATGTTGTGATACACAAGGTATCGCAATTGTGTGGGACAGGCTCGATGGACCAGATGGTCTTTACCTGTCCGTCATTGTTCGCAGGTTCATAAAAACGGGCATAAATGGACGTAAATCAGCGTATAAAATCGGGGCCCCAAGGAAAGCACCGAACTCACACCATATATTCTGTGAAAATAAAAATTTCAACTCATTGAACCAACATTCATGCACAGCAAAAAAAAAGCGTCATTTAGATTCTGAAATTAAAATGTTTCCAGACTGAGTGATATTACATAGATTGGGACACAGATGGGATTTCCCCCTGCCACTAGACGGGAAGAAAAAGTCAGTAGCAGAGGAATTCCCTCAGCTGCCTTCTGATTTGAGTGTGCTGTCACAGACCTTGGATCAGGTAGCCCATGTGCTAATAAGCATTGTCTGGTTGCACCTGGGGGAAAAATAGGGGTTTCCCCTCAAATGGGAAAAAACAAATTGATTCCTTATAAAAGTCTTAAAAACCCCTTCTCAGATGTTGAACAATGGCGTAGTACAAATTGAAGCAGTATGCAATGTTCCCCCTATGATGCACAGCCAATCGGGCAGCCCTGCTCACCAGCGGCTGCCAATTTAAAAAATACCGTGCATGCGCGGCCACGCAGCAAATTTAAAGGGACTGCGCACCGAAAAATAAATTAGAGAAAGCATTGGCAGTATGCCATGTATTTTACATAGCGCAGCATCTACATGCTCTTTTTGAAATTGGGCAATATCTAACATCTTGGAACCAAAAACAATTACTGCAACTTCCCCCTACAGGTTTAAAAACATATATATATTAGAAATTCTTTCAGTGAACCAATGTGTAGCCTAAAATTACATCAAATCAGGCATTTTTATAGAGTTACAGTGTACAAATGGAAGTGCCCAGAAGCCTACTGTGTCTCCAGTGCATGCTGAGTGAGTGCTGCACTGTCGGAGGTGCCGTCTTTCAGATGAGATGTTAACCTAAGAGGGCAGATGGGGGCTCGGTTTAACGTGAAAGATCCCACAGCACTATTTCAAAGAAAAGCAGGGGAGTTCTCCCAGGTCATGGCCAATATTTATTCCTCAACCAACAGTACAGGTCGAATCTCTCCAGTCCGGGAATCTTTGGTCCGTCAACCTCCCTGGTCTGGCATCATTCCCGGTGGGTGAGTACTAAAAAACAGATTAGCTGATCATTATCTCCTTGTTGTTTGTGGAAGCTCGCTGTGTGCAAATTAGCTGCCGCGTTTCCTACATTATAACAGTGACTACACTTCAAAAAGTACTTTATTAGCTATAAAGACTTATATTTATATAGCACCTTCCATGACCACCGGACGTCTCAAAGCGCTTTACAGCCAATTAAGTATTTTTGAATTGCAGTCACCGTTGTAACATAGGAAACGCAGCAGCTAATTTGCACACAGCAAGCTCCCACAAACTGCAATGTGATAATGACCAGACCATCTGTTTTAGTGATGTTGACTGAGGGATAAATATGGGCCAGGACACCAGGGATAACTCCCCTGCTCTTCTTCCAAATAATGCCATGGATCTTTTACGTCCACTTGAGCGAGCAGATGGGGCCTCATCCGAAAGACAGCATCTCCAACACAGATTGTCAGCCTAGATTTTTGTGCTCAAGTCCCTGGAGTGGGACTTGAACCCACAACCTTCTGACTCAGAGGCAAGAGCGCTACCCACTGAGCCACGGCTGACACGTAAAACACTTTGGGATGTCCCGAGGTCATGAAAGGCGCTGTATAAATACAAGTTAATTTTTCCAAAGGTTTACGCAAATAAAGATAGTTGTGTTTCACTGAGCAAATCAATCTACGCCCATGCTATTAAAGAATACCCAGCCCCTTCAGTAGATATTTTTTAACACCTGTCTATAGTGAACACTTTCAGCTCACCTGCAGTCACACACACACACACACACACACACACACACACTACTGTTACATTTACATATCTGGCTCAGTGCCGCCTATATTTCTGCCATCAGCAACAGACCGGCAATGCAGAAAGTTGGTATTCTTGCCACCAGAGGCTGTCCACACCAACAGGCAGTTTTCCCCTGGACGTCTTTGGCAGTAGCACCTTCTCTGATGGTATCATGAAGAGAAGGCGGCTTGCTGTCAGAGGTACAGGCAACCACCGCTTTTGGCCCACAAAGCAGACGGAGTGTAACCCAGACTAGTCTGTACAATTCAGTGATGTGATTTTGCATTCGCCGGCCAACATGGACCTTCCCAATTATTGCGAAAGCTGGAACAGCAGCAGCTAAATAGCTGCAAACCACGACTTCAAAACTGCACAATTTTACACGTGCACAATTGTTTTAAAGCGAAGCCAGCTGTTGCCCGGACATATAAACAGGGTCAAAAAAAGCAGAAAATGCTGGAAACACTCAGCAGGCCAGGCAGCATCCGTGGAGAAACAGAGTTAACGTTTTGAGTCTGAGACCATTCATCAGAACTGGAAAAGTTAGAGATGTAACAGATTTTAAGCAGGTGCAGGAGCAGGGAAAGGGAGGTGGGGAGGAAAGAACAAAAGGGATGGTCTGCGATAGGGTGGAAGGCAGGAGAGATTAAATGGGAATGGCAGAATCATCAAAAGCTTCTGAAAAAATAGGGGCAGAGGTTATGGTCTGAAATTGTTGAACTCTATGTTGAGTCCAGAAGGCTGTAAAGTGCCCGATCGAAAGATGAGACGCTGTTCCTCGAGCTTGCGTTGTGCTTCATTGGAACAGTGCAGGAGGCCGAGGACAGAGATGTCAGAGTGGGAGTGGAGCGGAGAATATAAACAGGGTCCTTCCTTACAGAACCTGGGACCGAGATGGTGTTGCAGAACTGCACAATTTTACCCATCAATAAAAATGCATCTGATGAAAAAACTCTTAAAAGAAAGATGTCATTCAAATATTAAAAATAGTGCTTCATTTCCAGGTAAGCAGACATCCACAGTAAGTATTCTCGTTCAAAGCATACACACACACGGTGGACGTTTCCACTCAACTGTGCTCTGAAAATAAAATACCCGTCCAATACTCCATGTGGAAGTGTGGAGGCCTCTTAAAGAACTGTATTCCCCAACATTATCATCGGTTTCCTTCCAAGGATAATTAAATTGACTGATACCGTTTTATGATCCTGAACATTATAGAATCCTAAACAATTATAAAGAGAAACATACTGATTGTCAGTACCTGTACTTATTTTATATTATCCAACGGCTGCTTAAAGGCTACCTTTTCTGCATAGTGAAATTGTGAATAGGGAGCAGACATCCGATATCAATTAACTTGAGGATTTAATATGATTTATTCCATCATGATCTTGTTGAGATTAAGATGCAAGATAGTGAGGGAAAGAATAATGAGGGGGAAAAAAAAAACAGAAAAGGATACCGAGGAGAAGTATAAATGTATCAAGCTTCTAACGCTATATACAAATGTGTACAACATTGGAAATAAATTCAGAGAGCTAGAGGCATTAGTTAGAATGGAGGGCGGGACAAAGTAGCTTGAAGCTTGGCTTCAGTCAGAACTATTCTTGGTTATCACATTTTCAGGAGAGACAGAGAAGGAAAAAAGGGAGGAGGGGTGATCTTATTTAAGCCATGGCTACAGTAACAGAAGTTTTTTTTTGATAATGACACTCACACAGAGCATGAGGTGGAAACGCAGCCCATACATTTAGAGAAACGGCTAGGGGCACAGAAAACAAAATCAGAGCAAATGAGTCAAGAAAGAAATAGCAAGGGTCAGTTACCATATTTGGAGTACATTATACTATTATAGGTAGGAGTACAGTAGCATAGCGGTTGTGTTACTGACCTAGTAATCCCGGGCCTCGACTAACGATCCGGAGACGCAAGCTCAAATCCCACCACTGCAGCTGGGGAATTTAAATTCAATTAAATAACTAGTATCAGTAATGGTGACCATGAAACTACCGGATTGTCGTAAAAAAAACCCACCTGGTTCACTGATGGAAATCTGCTGTGCTTACCCGGTGTGGCCGATATGTGGCCCAGACCCACAGAAACGTGGCTGACTCTTGACTGCCCCCTGAAATGGCCCAGCAAGCCACTTATTCAAGAAGGCAGCTCACCACCACCTTCTCGAGGGCAATTAGGGATGGTCAATAAATGCTGGCCTTGCCGGCGATGCCCGCATCCCGTGAATGAATTTTTAAAAATACTCCACTGAGTTGTGAGAAAAAAAATCAAGGATGAAATTATCAGCCAATTTAGAGAGCTTTGCAGTAATTCATTGGCCGTGAGGTGCTTGGGGACGTCCGATGTCACGAAAGGCGCTATATAAATGCAAGTTCTTTCTTTAATGACAGAGATGTAATATTGGACAACTTTAATTATACTAAGTTAGAGTGGGCTAAGAAAAACACCTGTGGTCAAAAGAGGGAGTGCCTCTTAGAACACACTCAGACCTGTTTCCTTAATCATAGAATCATAGAAATTTACAGCACGGAAGGAGGCCATTTCGGCCCATCGTGTCCATGCTGGCCAACAAGAGGCTATCCAGCCTAATCCCTCTTTCCAGCTCTTGGTCCGTAGCCCTGCAGGTTACAGCACTTCAGGTGCACATCCAAGTACTTTTTAAATGTGGTGAGGGTTTCTGCCTCTACCACCCTTTCAGGCAGTGAGTTCCAGACCCCCACAAATCCGCTCTAAACCTTCTACCAATTACTTTAAATTTATGCCCCCTGGTTGTTGACCCCTCTGCAAAGGGAAATACCCACTATACTACAGACCAGCCCACACTGCGATATGTGTGTGCACTAGGTCCGTGGAGCAGGGCAGGTCTCCAATCGTCCTGGTTAAACCCTTGCCACTGGATAAAGACCTAGTTCTGTCAAGCCCGTGTGGTGGCTGATGTGCAAAAGTCACCACATGTTAAAAAAATCCACGCACAGGCATCATTCCACCCCCTCGACTGGAGTTCAGGACTGGATCATCAGGTCCTTCATTGAAACATCTGCGAACTCTCAAGGAAGCAAGTCATCCTCGTTTAAGGGACCATCTATGATGATGATCTCTGCCTCTCGTAATTTTATACACCTCAATGAGGTCTCCCTTCAACCTCCTCTGTTCCAATGAAAACAAATCCAGCCTATCCAATCTGTCCTCATAGCTTAGATTCTCTACTCCCGGCAACATCCTCGTAAATCTCCTCTACACCCTCTCCAGTGCAATCACGTCCTTCCTGTAATGTGGTGACCAGAACTGCACGCAGTACTCCAGCTGTGGCCTAACCAGTAATTTATACAGTTCAAGCATAACCCACCTGCTATATAAAGGCAAGCATTCCATATGCCTTTTTAACCACCTTATCTACCTGGTTTAACCACCTTATCTACTTGTTCAACCAGGAAGAGAGCTGTACTGCATAACCAAGCCGGACAAGTAAGTGATCTGCAAGTTGGAGAATACTTGCAAAATAGTTATTGGAACCTAACTGATTCACATTGAAAATACAGAGGAATCAAAAATAAAGGCACTGGACTGGAAATTAGCCAATTTCAGTCTAGTGAAAGGATCCCTAGCCCAGGCTAACTGGTTGTAAAAAATGGCAGGTCAAGCAGTGGTGGGAGATATTTAAATACCAGAAAGATAAAGCACAGATTTAATACATTCCAACTGGAAGATACGCCAAGGACAAAGGTTCCATGGATAAATAGAGGGTTCAGTGTAAAAATCAGATCTACAAGTAAAGGTGTATGATAAATATGGGAGGGAACAACACAGAAGAATATTCTCATATAGAAGGGAAGCAAAAAAGGAAGATTAGGAAAGACTGAGGAGGTGGGGGGGGGGGGGGAGGGGGGAGGGGGGGAGGAGGAGTACGAGAGAAGATAAGTGATCAACAAAGGAAAATGGCAAGGGTTGTTATAAGCACATAAAATGTACAAGGGTGGTCATAGAAGGGATAAGGATCACTTACAAAGGGGCAATCTTATAGCTGAGATTGAGGAAATCGAAGAGATGTTTTAATAATTTTTGCCCCTCCGTTTTTAGAGAACAAGAACTTGCATCTATATAGCGCCTATAATGTGGTGAAACGACCTAAGGCGCCTCACAGGAGTATTATGAGATAAAAATGAGACACCAAGCCGCATTTTGAAAAGGGAGGGTAAACAGCCAGTAGTGCATATAGGTACCAACGATATAGGTAAAAAAATGGGATGAAACATAGAAACATAGAAAATAGGTGCAGGAGTAGGCCATTCGGCCCTTTGAGCCTGCACCGCCATTCAATAAGATCATGGCTGATCCTTCCCTCAGTACCCCTTTCCTGCTTTCTCTCCATACCCTTCATCCCCTTAGCCATAAGGGCCATATCTAACCCCCTCTTGAATATTTCCAATGAACTGTCATCAACAACTCTCTGCGGCAGGGAATTCCACAGGTTAACAACTCTCTGAGTGAAGAAGTTTCTCCTCATCTCAGTCCTAAATGGCTTGTCCCTTATCTAAGACTTCTCCTCTCTTCCAGGTCATCTATGTATATTGTAAACAGTTGTGGTCCCAGCACCAATCCCTGTGGCACACCACTAACCGCCGATTTCCAACCCGAAAAGGACCCATTTATCCTGACTCTCTGCTTTCTGTTAGCCAGCCAATTCTTGATCCATGCTAATACATTTCCTCTGACTCCGCGTACCTTTATCTTCTGCAGTAACCTTTTGTGTGGCACCTTATCGAATGCCTTTTGGAAATCTAAATACACCATATCCATTGGTACACCTCTATCCACCATGCTCGTTATATCCTCAAAGAATTCCAGTAAATTAGTTACACATGATTTCCCCTTCATGAATCCATGTTGCGTCTGCTTGATTGCACTATTCCTATCTAGATGTCCCGCTATTTCTTTCTTAATGATAGTTTCAAGCATTTTCCCCACTACAGATGTTAAACTAACCGGCCTAGTTACCTGCCTTTTGTCTGCCCCCTTTTTTAAACATTAGCTGCTTTCCAATCCGATGGCACCTCCCCAGAGTCCAGAGAATTTTGGTAGATTATAACGAATGCATCTGCTATAACTTCTGCTATCTCTTTTAATACCCTGGGATGAATTATTTCAATGATCAGTCATTGAAAGTTGGCATGCTGGTACAGCAGGCGGTGAAGGCGGCAAATGGTATGTTGGCCTTCATAGTTAGGGGTTTTGAGTATAGGAGCAGGGAGGTCTTACTGCAGTTGTACAGGGCCTTGGTGAGGCCTCACCTGGAATATTGTGTTCAGTTTTGGTCTCCTAATCTGAGGAAGGATGTTCTTGCTATTGAGAGAGTGCAGCGAAGGTTCACCAGACTGATTCCCGGGATGGCAGGACTGACATATGAGGAGAGACTGGATCAACTGGGCCTGTATTCACTGGAGTTTAGAAGGATGAGAGGGGATTTCATACAAACATATAAAATTCTGACGGGACTGGACAGGTTAGATGCAGGAAGAATGTTCCCGATGTTGGGGAAGTCCAGAACCAGGAGACAGAGTCTAAGGGTAAGGGGTAAGCCATTTAGAACTGAGATGAGGAGAAACTTCTTCACTCAGAGAGTTGTTAACCTATGGAATTCCCTATCACAGAGCGTTGTTGATGCCAGTTCATTGGAGTTCAAGAGGGAGTTAGATGTAGCCCTTACGGCTAAAGGGATGAAGGGGTATGGAGAGAAAGCAGGAATGGGGTACTGAGGTAAATGATCAGCCATGATCTTATTGAATGGTGGTGCAGGCTCGAAGGGCCGAATGGCCTACTCCGACACCTATTTTCTATGTCTCTATGTTTCTATAAGTAGAAATTAGCGCAGATGACCAAAAGCTTGGTCAAAGAGGTAGGTCTTAATAAGCGCCTTAAAGAAGGAAAGAGAGGTAGAGAGGCAGAGTGGTTCCAGAGCTTGGGGCCTAGGCAACAGAAGGCATGGCCCTAATGGTTAAGCGATTATAAATCAGGGATGCTCAAGAGGGCAGAATTAGAGGAGCGCAGACATCTCGGGGGGAGTTGTGGGGCTGAAGGAGATCACAGAGATAGGGAGGGTGAAAGTGGGACCATAGGAGTTGCTGAGGAGAACATTGAAGAGCCAGTGCTAGAGGTAAATATTCAAAAAAAAAGAGAATTTTTAAAAAAGTCAACGGGACTAACAGTAGAAAAGTCACAAAGCCCCAATGGTACGCACCCACAGTACTGAAGGAGAGGAGAGGAGAGGAGACGGCAGAGACACTAACAGTAATTGGGCCAACAAACGGGAGATTAGCACATCTTATATCTCAGAGAGGAAAGAGATAACCATGAAATTTCCCAAAAAGAGGAAAGGGATAAGCCAGGACATTTTAGGCCAATTAGTCTTACCTCTTCGCCTTGGGACGTTTTATTATGTTAAAGGCGCTATATAACTACAAGTTGTTCTTGTGGTTTTGAGTAAACTTTCAGAGTCCATAGTACAGAAAGAAAGAAGAAAGACTTGCATTTATTTAATGCCTCACAGAGCACCGGACGTCTCAAGGCGCTTTACAGCCAATGAAGTAGTTTTGGAATGTAGTCACTGTTGTAACGTTGAAGGATTTAATACATTCCAACTGGAAGATACACCAAGGGCAAAAGTTCCATGGATAAATAGAGATTCTGGATTTTATACCTAGAGGCAAATTGAACATATGAGCAATAAATTGATGTTGAGTTGGTTCAAGACAACGCCAAGGGCCACTAAAAGGGGAATTCATACAGGTAACATTTTTCTATATAATGTCCTCCTTCATCTGTAATTGGATAAATATTGAAGCGGTAAAATTTACAGGGCTATGGGGAAAGAGCGGGACAGCGGGACTAATTGAATAGATCTTTCAAAGAGCCGACACAGGCACGATGGGCCGAATGGCCTCCTTCTGTCCTGTATCACTCTATGATTTAATGAATTAAGAATAAGAATATAAGAATCAGGAGCAGGAATCGGCCATTCGGCCCCTTGAGCCTGCTCCGCCATTCAGCAAGATCATGGCTGATCTTCGACCTCAACACTTTCCTGCCCGATCTACATATCCCTCGATTCCCCACGAGTCCAAATTTCTACCTCAGCCCTGAATGTACTCAACGACTCCTCATCCAGAGCCCTTTGGGGTAGAGAATTCCATAGATTCTCAACCCTCTGAGTGAAGAAATTCCTCCCCATCTCAGTCTTAAATGGCCAACTCCTTATCCTGAGACCATGCCCCCTGGTTCTAGACTCTCCAGCCAGGGGGAACAACCTCTCAGCATCTACCCTGTCAATCCCCCTCAGAATCTTATCTTATATAATGTTCAATGAGATCACCTCTCATTCTTCCAAACTCCAGGAGTATAGACCCACATTGAATCCTCTTTGTACGATGTATATATGGTAAATGGTATAAATAATAACTTTTATTTATATAGCACCTTTAACATAGTAAAAGGTAGTAAAATGAAATAAATCTGGCACAGTACTTCCAATTAAATGTGATAGTGGCACAAGGGGACACGGATTCAAACTGGCAAAAGACAAATTTATGGAAAATGTCATGAAATTCTTCTTTACGATCAACCCAGACTAGACTTTCCGGTGGAATAGTAGCGGCGAAAAGCCTGGAATTATTTAATAGTTGTATGTTGTGATTTGGGGAGGAGACAGTAAATTATTTTTAGATGGATAAGATGGGATTGGTACAAATGATTTTCCTCAACCGTATCTATCAGGTGAATTATGTGGGGGGAAAAAACACAATAAAAAGGTATTCCTCATTGACTTTGAAAAAAAGTTACAATATCATTCCATCTGCTCTGAAAATAGCATATTTACAGAGTGTCAAACATGATAATGAGCCGATGCTACCTGCCCCCTACACTGCCTGGGAAAGCAGGTCAAACTATAGGTGGGTGGGAACCTGCAGTTAGAGTTCCGTCAGCCCACCCACGTTGAGTAGAGCAGCACCAGTCAGAGGGACTGAAAATGAACTTTAAAAAAAAAACTGGCACATTAGTATTGCAATATTGATAAATGTACTGCCAACAATATGAAATTGAAGCTCATCACTTCTTTAAGTGAAGTTTCACTGTCTAGTGCCCAAGGGCAACAGAATTCAAGATAGGTCTACACTTCACCTGCAGTCGCTGATGCTACCAGGCAGCTGATCTGAAGTACTTGCACAGCAAGTATCCCAAAACACAATGTCACGAGGTTCTCAAAGTTTAATGGGATCTTTTCGCGCCTCAAATATGCTTTCTTGTGCCCAACCTTAAAGAACGCTTTCAAAGGGAAGCCCGAGTTCCCTACAAACTGAAATACGGCCTTCGATAATGACCGATGAGTTACACACTGCAATTGACAGAGATTGCCATCATAAATAAACTCCTGATCTCTCCGAGTGATGGGCAAACAACTCTTTCAGGTCACTTATGCCAGGTTATGACTACAAAGCAGGTTTATTAATAAAATTAGGAGAAGCTATAGTTAAAACACAGCAGATAGATAAACTAGCATGGTTCAAATAGCTTAAAAAAATTTGCAACTAAACAACTCAAGGTTCTCTCAGCTCAGCCCATCTATGTGAGGGGAAGTTTATATGTGAAATCGAACATTCACAGGGTTTTCCCACTCATCCTAGCTTGCAGCTGCCAGG